>NW_025933185.1:0-263 GCF_000764305.2 Hyalella azteca
ACAATACAAGTGTATAGATACATGCATGTTCTTGTGTAGACATGTATCGTGACACAATACAAATGTATGGATACATGCATGTTGTTGTGTAGACATGTATCGTGACACAATACAAATGTATGGATACATGCATGTGAGTCATTCATACTCGTCGTTCTTGTCAAAATAAAATAAAATGTATAAAAAAAATTTTTAAAGACCACGTTTTTCATGTGGACTAAAAAATAGAAAATAATTTTTCGGCAGCTACTGATCTCTGTTTG
>NW_025933186.1:0-619 GCF_000764305.2 Hyalella azteca
TCGAGTGTCGACGACTGCCTAGATAAATCTGCGCCAATTTTACCCGTCCTGAGATTTTTTAATCATCGGGAGGCATTGGCTTGCTACATAAAAAAATAAATGCCTTTTAATTATTTTACTTATTTATTGTTATATTAATTTTTCTGTCCCTAGGCTTAGTATTGAAATATTCTGTGTTAATTCTTTCATTGATTGAGCGTTTCAAAGATTTTAGGTGGTCTATGTCAGCCCACTCGAAACATTATGCTATATTCAAGGTGGGATACATTTTTTCGATTCCAGCCTTTTTAGCGCATTCCCTCATTTATGAAAAAGGCGCTATTATTATATTTATATAGTTATATTTTTCATATAACTATATAAATTTTTATAGAGTTATATTTTTCCAATGTAGGCTGAAAAAATTGTAAAAATAATTAACAATCGACACATCTCAGCCCATAAATTTCCTAAAATAAATAAATATCTCTCAGGTGATTTCTGTCTACTTATCATTCGCGGGTGTAAATATTAGCTTGAAAAAATAATCACACGTACTTTAGCTACAAAAACTCCTGCAAAAATTCTCTCAGTGCAATATCATGTTCCAGCTTCACTCCCGCACTAAAAAAGTGCGAGT
>NW_025933187.1:0-463 GCF_000764305.2 Hyalella azteca
ACTAATATTGCAGTAGCACGATTATACAAGATTATACATCCGAATTTTATCCGATTATACAAGATTAAGATTATACAATAACACCAAAAAAAATTATAGAAAAGCTTTCGTAAATAAACGGACTTTACTAAATATTATGTACAGATTAGTTTGTAAAAGAAAGAAGATAAAACTTTATTGTATTCGGTATGTCCAGCATGTCATTCACGTTCATCGTGCTACCATGTTCATTATGCAAACCATGATCGCTACATGCCATCAATGTAAATCATATCATACACGAGCATCTTGTCATGCATGGTCATCATGTTAAGCATGACCATCTTGTCACGCATGGCCTTGATGTCAACCATGTAGATCATACTATACAGAACCATCATGTCATGCATGCCATCATGTCAACCATGTAAATCATACCATGCAGAACCATCATGTCATGCATGCCATCATGTCAACCATGTAA
>NW_025933188.1:0-373 GCF_000764305.2 Hyalella azteca
CAGGAAGAGAACTTCATGAAAAAAATTTTTTAGCATATGTAATACAAATTTATATGTGTTTTATGAATAAAAGGTGTTTCGAGAGGAGCTTCTAGGAGCATTTATTAAAATAAATAAAATATGAGGAAGAGAACTTCATAAATAAAATTCGTTAATATATCTTATTAATTTTTTTCGTAATTTACGACTAAAAGGTTTTTCGAGAGGAGCTTCTAGGAGCATTCATTAAAATAAATAAATATATCATAAATAAATTTTATTTATATAATTAATTAAAACTATATATTTCAGGAGGAGAACATGGGGCAAGAAGAGCGTCTGGACGCTCTGGCCGCGGCCCTGGACAGCGTCCAGCAGCTGGAGGCCAGAGTCC
>NW_025933189.1:0-122714 GCF_000764305.2 Hyalella azteca
GTTTGAACACATAAATATAGGCCACAGCAAGCAATGGGTCCCGCTACAGAGCTTTCTTTACAAGGGGCCAGGGAAAGGTCTGTGGCGCTACGCGCGTATCGCAAAGCTCTGTGCCCACCGAACCAGCGGACATAGACCACACGCCTGCATGTCCAGGCTATTTCTGGGGTAAGTCATAGGGAAATATTACGCTTTATCTGTCATGAAAGAAATCTGAAGAATTTGTAAACAACTGCTCACGTGTTACTGAACAACAGTGGTGAGTGATGAGATCGGTCTAAGAGAGGATATCATCAGTTATTCCCTAGGGGAATGTCGGGAGAAGATCGGAGAGAAGCACAAGAAATGATCACTGCATGGTCTCAGTATCGCAAGTCGCGGAAGAAGAATCCCTGATACCGGCATTGAGAAGATGAAGGCACACATATCAAGCGCCTCGAATTTTAAAGAGAAATTAAATAAAGTTGAGAAATTAATGACCAGCACGTAACAAATTCTAAAAAAGTCAGCATGTAACAAATTCTAAGGCGTAGAATAAAATGGAACTGCGCGTTTTCCCAGAGCAAAGTAATTTACTTGGATGTGAAGAAATGATCGACGGCATACTGTGGAGAATTTAAATTTCAACATTATTGTCATAGGCAACAACACAACAGATAGAACTTAATTGTGGTGATTAAAGATGCTCACGAAAGCAATGGCTTCAATTTTACCAGACGGTGTTGATGGCACCTTGAAAAAAAAACTAAAAATAATCAATCAGCTTGATGCAACATATAACTAATAAAATTTATGATTAAAAACCTATTTATAAAACACATATTAAAAAAACTAAGAAAAACATCCCTGAAAAAATTACGACGAATGAAGTAGGAATCTGAACATCACCAAAAGATTCTTGTATCAGGTAATGATTAAATTAACTTCAATTATATATAATTTCATATTCCTCATATCACTGCCATGCCCGCTGCCCTGACCACTGGATCAGAGTGAAGGGTCAGTGGCACGTGATGCGGGCATTGATCGCAGTGCTGCATGCAGCCTTCAGAGACGTGGCGTGGCTGAGCTCAATCAAGCCAGCTGCGAACGCGCCTGATTATATGAACTCTTGACGCCCGCCCGATTATTGCGAACTCTTAACGCCCGCCCGATTATTGTGATCTCTTAACGCCCGCCCGATTATTGTGAAATCTAAACGCCCGCCTGATTATTGCGAACTCTTAACGCCCACCCGATTATTGCGAACTCTTAACGCCCACCCGATTATTGCGAACTCTTAACGCATGCCCGATTATTGCGAACTTTTAACGCCTCCCCTCCCCCCGATTATTGTGATCTCTTAACGCCCCAAATGCAGAGTGGAGACTTTGGGTCGCGGCAAATATCTCACAAACGCTCTAGCTGAACATTTCCTGGACAGTATGGTGAAGAAGCAGCGGAAGAAGACTTCAAAAAAAAGATCAGTCCGTCTCCCGGACGGACGGACGGACGGACGGACATGACGAGAAAGTCACGGATGGACGGACGGACGGACATGACGAGCCCAATAGCAATTTTTTCCATAGATGAGAAAATACGCTAAAAATGACAAAAAAAAATAAATTAAAATCTATTTTGTCGCAATACGCCGATATTGAGATTAAAAAGCTAATATTTGAGTATCTCGTTCTATTGGTGGTAATGACGCGCATAGATGATGCAAATATCATGAAAATGGAAAATATGAATACTTAATTATGTGGGGCAAAGACACTTTTTTCAAACCAACATGCAGACCAGACTAGTTGTTGCGACATAACAACAGGGCAAACGAAGATAGCACATCGTAAAAAAGGTTATATTAATTTTTGCCGTCAGCACGGAGATCTGACAGACTGGGCGGGCAATGTCATACATCGTTATTAGATTCACAGCTGATTTATTCCATCATTATAACTCGGCAGATTATAATACGGGCCATCAATGGAAAAACCTTCGAGGACAATCGCATACAATCTAAATATATGAGATATGAATAAGGCGTAGCGATATGCGCGCTTCTCCCACGCGCAGCTGCTCCCACGCGCTGCTGCTCCCACGCGCTGCTGCTCCCACGCGCTGCTGCTCCCACGCGCTGCTGCTCCCACGCGCTGCTGCTCCCACGCGCTGCTGCTCCCACGTGCTGCTGCTCCCACGTGCAGCAGTTTCCACGCGCTAGCTTCATTAATGTCATGCACTCTGTATTCACTCCAGCATTTTATGAACTTTCAAGCTTTTAGTTCTACTTTAAACTCCGCGGCGACAAAAATCCATCTCAGCAAGACATTAAAAGCTTTGAATTTCGTGAACCCGATTAGTTTCTATCCGCCGCTCAACGCCATCAACTTTAAATGTCGATTTAAATAATAGAATAAATTTATTTATAATACTTTTTGAGAATCGAAACTACCCAATAAGGGGAATTAAAATCAGATAATAAAATAAGATGTTTCAACTTCAGTTAGAACGACGACAATCTAAGTTAATAATATTATATAACTCATTAAATTTTGTGCACGTGTTTGATTACACACAAATTCTGAGTCTCCCAAAAATATATTCATCAAATATTTAATCTCGTGTTTTAAATATTTGATTTCTCTTCTTTCGTGAGCCAAATGCTTATTATTGCTTCAGTACTATAATCGTCTCGCTAGTGTCAGTAACATGATAACTATTATTATAATATACTCATATTTAATTTAAATTTCGTTTTAACGTGGACTTCATTCATCTGTTATTATAATTCATTCTCATGTACACATAAATTGAGTTTTTTTGGGGGCTAACACAATGAATTGAATTCCTACTTTCATCCCATAACGACTCTCAATATTTGCCTGATGCTGAACAACGCATGTTACAGTCAAAATTCGTTTCTATTCATCTGAAATTATGAAAAATGTGGCCAGCCTACATTTAGATCAGAAAAAAATGTGTGTTGACAATAAAAATTAATATGATACAGAGCCTCATTGTAAACATGTTATTTTAGATGTTATGAACACCTTTTTTAATTAAACATGAACTACGAACTTTTAGTTTAGATTTATTGAACTCATCAGAGAATTAGTAATTTAGTGTATATCTGATAAACTAAATAAATTTGCACAGGAAGAATATACTAAAATAGTTTTATAGACACATACACTCATACCTCATATACGCTCGGATAATTTAATTGATCTACGAAGTAATACGAGTTTAAAACATACTGTTTATGCGAACTATTGCCACAATGCAAGGGGTAGTGGCAAACACTAATTGATTAGTTGCTTTGAAAAATAAATAAATTTTTACAAAAGTTATGACAATAACCATTAGAAGATAGGCTGAAATGCATTTACGTTAGACGATTACTTAAAATGACCGTTTTCACCAAATAATAAAATGATAACAATAAAAAAATCAAATTTTGGATAACAAGAGGATTAATGAACATCTTAACTTCGTATTAGCGCACATAGCAACAATAGCAACATGAGTGCGTGTCAGTAGCAAGAGATCGCGCTGTGCCATTCATCTTAGATCCACCAGCGGACCAAGTCATGACTGATGTGAAGTTCATGAGCAGAATCTATCATTGATCTGAAGACTACGGAGCTTATGGTGGTCAAATATCTCCAATAAAAACACTAGCTGGAGGTAACCACAGGCTTAACACCGACGCAAAATGGAATTTTATTGCAATTATGTACGTGGTATATTTCGCCGCTAACATAAGTTTGGCACCGAGTACAGCTAATTTGTCCTAATTTCACAAGCGGGTGTTTTTGACTCTGAAGCAGAATAATATTATAAGCTTTAAAAAGCTTTTAAATGTCTTTAATTTCGATGCCTGACATATAAAAACACCGAAGTGCTGGAATTTTGCATTCGTACTTCTCCAGTCTAATTTAGAACTGTCACTTTATACCTGTATTCCCATTTTACCAGGGCAAGCAACAATACGATTTAATATGAAAAGATCCTGGTGATTTTTGGAACCAAATAGAAGCCGAAAAATGACCAGCTAATAGACATTTCCATAAATCATCTAAAATCTTGGAAAGGGATGAGGTTGAGTGGCACGTAAAGCTGCCAGATGAAAGATTGCCAACACGAACACGATGGGCAGAAACGAAATTTATTGCGCCGTAAGTCAAAGAAGCGACTTTGTTGCGGTCAATATTCGTAGGTCAGTTGATCGCATCACTCAGGCCGCTCTTCAAGTAAAGCAGTCAGAGATAAGAATAAAACGAAATTAAATTATAAGTTTCTATCAAGCTCTCATGCACATTATAAAACTAATTAAAATATTTGCTGATTTACGTGATATCACTCGGACTCAAGCAATGATAAAAACGGGAAGGTTCAAATACTTTCTAGAATTTCATGCAAGATCATGTTGTGCTTATTCGGTGTTTATCAGTAAAAAACGCACACTAGCTTGTAAGCCACATGCTCTGAGCAGATCGGTCCAAGAACACTACAATAGATACAATTTTTGTTTTATACAATTTCGTTCGATACAATAGATACAATGTATCTTTTTGTTTGATACAATAGATACAATTTTGTTGGCTTCTTGTCCCGACTAACAGCAGCTTGAAATACTAAAATTAGAGTGTAAAATAAAAGTATAGTTTAAACTAAAATAATTAAAGATGAATCCGCATTATCATCGGCCGCAGGGCGGGAATTTCTAGACGACCGGCCATTGTACTTAACCCTATACCGCCTGACATGAGTAACCGGAGCAATATTGTCACAAGCCTACTTCAAAAAAGGATACGTTCTAGTGAGCGCAAAATGACTTGCACTGATGGTTGCCGCCACGTACGACAACTTTAAAATGTTCTCTGTTGCGTACAAACGTCCTCAGGTTGCTACACTCAATAGTTCACGAATAATTTAAGTTTGAAAGTTATGTTCCCGGAGAGTGACATACGGCGGGAAAGGGTTAACTTTAAAGTTATGTTCCCGGAGAGTGGCATACGGCGGGAAAGGGTTAACTTTAAAGTTATGTTCCCGGAGAGTGGCATACGGCGGGAAAGGGTTAAGGGGAAGTGCAAGTGTGAGTTACCTGGTCGCTGCTCGTCAGTTTCCATCACATATAAAACAATGGTCGTTAACGACGTCCAGCAGACCAAGAGCTGTGAGCCGTAGCTTCATTTTAGCGTCAACTCCGTTAATCTTTATTAGAGGCTTAACTTAGCCTGGCAGGCTGACGCCGCTGCACAGGAATAACTCGCTTAAAGCGCGCTATGGGGCTGAGTAAAATATTTGTAGGAAAATTTGTACGAAAATTATTAAAATTTGGCTAAGTAAAATATTTGTACGAAATTAAGAATAACTCTCTTAAAGCGCGCTGCGGTCCAGAGTCATCTGCACCACTGCAGCAGTCGTTTCCAAATCAGTGCGTTTGTGTGTTCATCAGTCAGGTCACTGCGTCAGTCAGGTCACTGCGTCAGTCAGGTCACTGTGTCAGTCAGGTCACTGCGTCAGTCAGGTCACTGCGTCAGTCAGGTATGCGTTAGTCAGGGCAATGCGTTAGTGAGGTCAAAGTACGACGTCTCTCAGGTCACCACACTGCGTTGCTTAGGTCACCACCGCGGCAGTGCCACTGCACTGCATCCTATCGGTCGCAATGCAGTGTAGCCGCAAATGATGAACAATTTCGTAAATTTGCGAGACAGGAACGCAGTTTGGATCAAACCTGGAAAAACACGAAGCTTTTTCCCACCTGACGCTTAGTGACATAATGAACTAAATAAAAGATCAGTCAACCTGATTATAGTTTTTTTTCGATCGCCAGGTGAACAGTGATGTGAGCAGTTGAGTTGATTATATGTTTTAATAATATATACTAACATCACATAATTTAGTGACACATGTTCACTAATGGCACAGTGGTCACTTTCAGGAGGATATCTGCTAATGAATGGTCACTAATGACACAGTCGTCTTTAGGAGGATATCTGCTAATGGATGGTCACTAATGGCGCAGTCTGGCCACTATTAGTTCTTTGCCTGAACGCACAATAGCTCCGCATCTCGATAACTTTACCAAAATTTTATGGCTCTGCGATGAGCATTACGAAAGTTCCAAGAAACTGTGGGCATATTTCAATTCCCGCTACAGTTTTCGATTGAAATTTACAAATTCAAAATTATTCAATGTAGGAGAAAACAGGACACACAAACACATATATAATAATGATAAATTTATGATTATCATAGACTCTTGTTTTCTGTAATTCTGTCAATCTAAACTTTCGTCTTTATCTCACAATCCTGACTTCACATCTGAAAATCGAAACCATTTGGCCGCATCAACTCTTGTAGAGAAGTACCGCCGGCGGGGCCAGGGGATGATTGGAGAGCCTTTGGGTACACAAGGGAATTGTCAGGGGTCAAGCCATCCATCACTGTGTCCAGTGAGACAGAGACGTGGTGGAGGACAAACAATCCTAGCAAGTTATTGGTGATGGCTAATCGAGGTTCAGCGTGCGAGCAGCAACGACGGACTACATGGACCATCACTAGCCTTGCTCTGTTGATATGCTCACGAGACGTGCGCCTTAACGGCCCTTCTCAGCAAATATATTGCGTGTTCGGGGCATTGCATGGCATCGATGGCATCGCATGCAAACACTGTACTAGGGGTCCATGTTACACATAAAGGCAAATAATGCTACACGTATAACTGAATGATGCTACACGTAAAATAATATGGTAAGATCATATTTAAATTGCGTTATTCCAGGTAATTTTTCTCATCGCTAACATAAACGCATTATGAAAGAGTAAATCTAGTGGGGATATCAATAATTAATATGATTAGAGAATTGGCCAACTGTAGTTAAGAACTGGGAAAAAGAGACCTCACATTCCTGAAGGCTGCCATTCAGCTTAAACCGTTTAGCGGAAAAAAATTAGGCATGCGACATACAGCAAAGTATAACATTAGCAGGAGACAAGTAGAATCGTTAATAAAATCTTAACATTATTTTTTTTGTTAAGAGAAAGAGAAGCTCATACGCATGATGTCACCTTTGAGAGGAAGAAAAATAGCCCAAAGACGTAAAGTTACCCTTGAGATGAATAAAGTAAGTCTCATAACATTAATTAAGCAATTAAGTGGTGAAAAAGAAGTAGAGGAGCCTTTGTACTTACCTTCTTTTATACAAAGGCTGTGCTGGCCACGATCTTCTACTCTTGATGAACACTGATGCTTTGTTACCAGAGTTTGTGGAGCTTGATGAAGTCGGTGACGAAATCCCGTTTGTGGTCGATGACCCACTGGTATTGTAGGAGCAGCCAGCGTTAGCCACACTTGGGGCCGAGGTTCGTTTAGGGTCTTTTCTCCTGCCCCACATGCCAGGAGGACTGTTTCCCCATAGATGCGTGTGATGCTGGGGCCCTTGGTCACTGATGGTACGGCGGCTGAGGTATCGCTCTCGACGCATGTTGTACTTGGAAGGCGCTGCGGTGGCAGTGGTAGCACTAAGAGTGTAGAGCCGCGGTGCGGGTAGCTGAGATGGTAATGAGTGGCTGATGCTGGCTTGGTTGGAATGCTTGCAGGTCAAGGATGGAACTCTTGGGGTCTGTTGTTGGAAGCCGGACTCGTTCTCATGGTGAGTAGTTTTATCAACAATATCTAGAGAGGGCGAATCTAGCACACTGAGTGATTTTGAAGCTAAAGCCGGGCTGCAATCACTACCAAGGATTGGATGTATCTTATTTTCCTCGAAGCTATTGTGACTGGAAAGAGAATCGTGGTTGATGCTATCGAGAGAACATGAAGGTTTTCCGCCATCGCTGATTTTAGACGCGGCGGTTGTGGTCTGCATCAAGTAACTGAAGGAGAGCGGACTCAAGCTGCAGCCGAACTGTTTACCTACTGAAGGATACGAGGATATCGAGAAACATCGAGTCAGGGGCGGCGTGAAGTGCTTTATACGGAACGAGTTACTTAAGAATGTTTTAGTGCTGCCTGTTGGAGTTGTTTCTCTCGAGGACATTGGAGTTGACGCAGTTCTGGTCAGGTGAGGAATGTTGCTAGAAATGTCCTCAACCTCTTCGTCTACACGTTGCATGAAATGATGTTCACTGCTGATCTTGCTAGTGGCTTTTAGCAAACCACTTTCTACTTCTACTTCTACTTCAACTGCAGATTCTTTCTTTTCCATAATCTACATTAGACACAAATATGATGGGAACTTTTCCCAACGCCAACATAGATTTCTGCTCTCACATTTGATTTTCTCCATTGTTATAAGCAGTTTCAACGAAGAAATCACACAAAACATGATATGTTGGGCACAATCTTCTGGCGACACTTTATTTAGAAATATAAGTGATTATTTAAATTCGATTACCCTAGTTTTAGATTCTTCATAAAATACTAATGAATAATTGAATTAGAATTCTAAATTTACATTTAGAGTAGCTAATACGGACGGAATCTCAAACTAACTGAAGGTTAGGCACTGAACACACAAATTTCGCTATCGGCATTAACAACGATCTAATTGAGTATAAATACTGTGAGGTTGTTCACATTCCTGTGTTTCATGAGCTGAAAAAGTGAGTATGGATAAATGTAAATAAATTAAGAGAGGACTATCAGGTAAATTGGGAAGCGTGAGGTAGTATGAAGAGGAACGAAAAGGAATGTGCAATTTTATAAGATTATTAATTTGGTGACATGAACATAGTATGATGACTATAAAAACTAGAACAACATTCCACACCCAAGATTACCCAATACCATCACCTACCGCAACACAATTAGAAAATCCCCTTTCGAAAATAATTCAGTTGTGTATATAAACTTATATGCTACTCTGCAACTGGAGAACCACAAAGCTTGAAGGCCTCCGTGGCTGTAGTCTCAGCTAACACGTCAGACAGCACGAAAAGAGTGACGGTATGACACGAATGCAGGAACGTTACACGAATTGTTACCAAGACCCATGGTCATCATGTCACACTGCTTGGCAGTACCTCTCAAGACATACCTCAAAAGGAAGTAATCTCTACATTTGAAAAATAAATGTATAATTTAAAAGTAAAGAAACATCAAATAAATTTACCATTTCTTCATTGAAAACTTGTCGGTTATCAGCTCCATGATCAGTTCAAAAAGTTCTTTGGAATGCAAGAACAACCATTCGTGAAAATTTAATAATACACCAAAAAATATGTGTATGATGTGTAAAAGAGATACACCAAAGTGGAGGCTAGCAAGGTAGAAGTGAGGGCTAGCACGGTAGAGGTGAGGGCTAGCACGGTAGAAGTGAGGGCTGGCACGGTAGAGGTGAGGGCTAGCACGGTAGAAGTGAGGGCTAGCACGGTAGAAGTGAGGGCTAGCACGGTAGAAGCGAGGGCTAGCACGGTAGAAGTGAGGGCTAGCACGGTAGAAGTGAGGGCTAGCACGGTAGAAGTGAGGGCTAGCTCGGTAGAAGTGAGGGATAGCACGGTAGAAGTGAAGGCGGGCACAAGTGGTGTGAATGACAGCTAATGCTCTACTCACGACCAGCCATGTCAATGTCATGGCAGAAGCAGGGAACGACTGGGTCCGAATGCCCTGCAGTGTTCCTAGAATAGCAGCTAAACGCGCTACGAGGTCATCAACTCGGTAATTCCGTCAACATGGATTCTGAGAATCGACTAGCAACCCTAATCCTTAATTAACGACCGTCCCTTCAGCAAAAAACACAGCGAGAACCCGGTACCTAAATCCCAACGATACTGCACTGCATTCCGGATTAGTATTCCAAGTTAAATCGGCAATCGCTTCCAACCATATGAAATAACCTCCATTTTAAAAGCGTACATATAAAGATTTTTCACACTCGTGATGCTATAATTAATAGTATATAAAGTCTTAAATGTAGTCTGTGTCTGAAAGAAGCCATTATAAGCTCTGGCTTAATGAGGACACTGGTGATTTGACGGGGTCATCGATTGGCAGTTCGACAAGTTCAATTTGGGCGAGAGTCACCGCACAGGAAAGGCGACGCAAGTAGCAAAAAACTGTTTACGATTCACATCACAGTAACCCCGTATCAAAAGAAGTGAGATACGAGTATAATGATAGGAACATCTTCAGTCTAGACGGGAGAGGGCATGACTGTTCTGTCCACAGGAAAGAGGCCATAGACATCAGAGTCTAAAGAGCGAGGAAAGACTGTTCTGATCAAAGGAAAGAGGTCATACACTTAATTAACAGTCTAAAGAGAGATGGCAAGACTGTTCTGCCCAGAGCAAAGATTTCATAGACTTCAGTGTACAAAGAGAGAGGGAAATACTCTGTCCAGAGGCAAGAGGTCATAGACTTTACAGTCTAAAAGAAGAGGGCAAAATTGTTCTGTAAAGAGGAAGAGGTCATATACTTTACAGTCTAAAGAGAGAAAACAAGATTGTTCTGTCCAGAGGAAAGAGGTCATAGATTCTACAAACTAATGAGAGAGGGCAAGACTGTTCAGTCCAGAGGAAATAGGTCATAGACTTTACAGTCCAAAGAGAGAGGGCAAGACTGTTCTGTTCGCAGGAAAGAAGTCATGGACTTCACATTCCAATTAAAGAGAGATGGCAAGGCTGTTCTGCCTAGAGGAAAGAGGTCATATATAGACTTTACAGTCTAAAGAGAGAGGGCAAGACTGTTCTGTTCGCAGGAAAGAAGTCATGGACTTCACATTCCAATTAAAGAGAGATGGCAAGGCTGTTCTGCCTAGAGGAAAGAGGTCATATATAGACTTTACAGTCTAAAGAGAGAGGGCAAGACTGTTCTGTTCGCAGGAAAGAAGTCATGGACTTTACAGTCTAAAGAGAGAGGGCAGGGCTGTTCTGTCTAGAGGTATGAGAACATAAACTGCGTATTCTAGATGACTGTGAATCTGGACCGCGTAGACAGAAGAGAGAACATTTCAGAGCTTCCACGAGGTATTGAGTATTTCATAAAAATGTGATTTGTAAGCGTAAATTTGAATCGAGAGTTCAAGTTTCTAAAATTAAAGAGATTATTGAGTTTAATACTTCCGAATACATATTCAGTAGTCAATTAATCATTGCTCTTCCTGGAATTTAATGTTCTTGTTCATTATTTTGCATTACTTATTGTTGGTTCAAAAGAGAAGATTGTTCCAATGGAGATACATTCTTGTCACCACTGGTGGATAGCTTCAAGGAATCGGTTGCAAATGCAGCATGAAATGCATGAGGATAAATTAGAATTTTGTTTACATTCATCATATTGCTTTTTGATGAGTGACCGTTGCAACAAGAGTGAAAGCGTGGAAGAGCCACATTTAAATTCATTTATTCTCCTACATAATAAAAAAGTCGAATGGAAAGATGCCCACACGACAAACACCAACACGGTGGCCGATGTGCCAAATATATTCTTCTGAGCTTCAGTAGAAAGAAAAGACGAAAGCCGTCGCTTTGGTTTTCAGGCAAATCTAGTTTTTCATCGACAAAGCGCGAATAAAACGGCCTTCGAATTATCTGAACGCATTTGAGGAGGTAGCTTCTCTAACTTGCAAGGAAAGAGAAGAGCACCAAAATGGCCGCAAATAGCTTCTTTCAGAACTTCTCGAAACATAATCAGCGAAGGCCAAAGTTTTCAAAACGATGTTGGAAATTAGAACGATGGAAGAAGTTTTCCTCAATGAACAGAAAAGGCCTCTCAATCACTACGCAGGGGCTTGAATGCGTGTCTCATGAAGAATGTCAGTATTAAATTTAAAATGAATTTGTTGGAACTTCATTTTGAATAATCCAAAACGCTTCATCAAGGCCTCTGCATGAGCTCTAAAACAGTATTTTTCCTTCAGTTTGAATTTTGGTGAACTTTTTGACTGACTAATGGCTAAAAGCAGAGCTGGGCAGCGCTACTTTGAAATGTAGCGGCCGCTACCGCTACCGCTACATGCTCTATTTGTAGCGGGCGCTACCGCTACATTGCTTTAAATGTAGCGCCGCTACCGCTACTGAAAATGTAGCGCGCTACTGCCCACCTCTGGTAACAACTAACTTGTTTACACTAGTAACAGGCCGAGGTTGACAACATTACACCGAAATCTTTCGTACAGTTTTATTCTGTAATTTATATTATGTATGTATCATGCTGGTTTTTAAATAATATTCAATACTATTAGGTAAAATCTAAAGGCTTTATCTATAAATGTAGCGGTAGCGCTGTAGCGGCAAAACCTCGTATCGCTACTTAAATATGTAGCGGGACGCTACCGCTACCGCTACATTGCTTTAAATGTAGCGTCGCTACCGCTACTGAAAATGTAGCGGCCGCTACATGTAGCGCGCTACTGCCCACCTCTGGCTAAAATGTAAATAAACATAGAATAACGAGATAAAGGATTTCTTGCAAATGAGCCGCTACGCCTAATTTCCTCCTTGAAAATTAAAATTGTTCATAACAAACGCAGAGGGACAATGATGCATAAAAATTATGCAGTTTGTATGCAAACAAACTCTAAGTCTTATTTATGAATCGTAGTTTAGATTATAATCCATTACGAGTGATCTGGTACCATACAATATTCATGAGAGCTGATAAATGAACAAATCTACACAACCCCTCACAACATTATTAATTGGCTGGGCTGCGCCACGCCCCAAAAAACTTACATAAGAAAAAAATATCCCAATGAAACGTCAATACTTCATTGCCTGCAACGAAGACCGGCAGGGCGAGGGAGAGACCTTGGTCTTTTTTAGGTGGGACCGCAGCTGGTTATTAGACGAACATTAATTGTCGATAACTTCACCGATACGAATAATCCAACAAAAAATTAATTATGCTATTAAAAATCTCGTTTCTTGTTTGAAACTCAAACGAGAAACTTATAATACATTTTATTTGCAGTTTTATAGGGTGAATTTCTGTAGCCTAAAAATGTATCCGAGGAGAATTAAAACTTTTTAGACATTTCACTCATAATTGTACGATGTTGCTAACTGGTCGGTAGCACCACTGTAACAGCTTGCTTTTCTATGCAACCCTTATATGAATTGTAATTAAGTATGACCTGAGGGTGGTTCGGTTGTAGCTGGATCCGAGGATATAGAGGGACAGCGTAAACGATTATATAATATACTTTTAGGATTATAGTTCGGCTTACAGTTTAGGATAATCAGTTAATAAGTTTATAAGTTGGAGCTTTAACACTGATGTCTTCGGCGTCCAGTTGAAGTAGGGATAAGTCTAGAGTGTATCTTCTACTCTGACGTTAATTTAGAGTTACTGTCCTGTTTGTTAAGGACAGGAGCAATGGGGTATACCGTAGTGGTCCTCGCCCAAGACTGAGTTTCCTGGTTTGAGCAGAGCTCATATAGCTACGCGAATTGACGTCACCAAGGGCGTGACTTGATAAACAGGAAAGGCTAATACAAGGAAATGCTCATGAACATATCGCATGTGAAGGATCTTATCTTTCAACAAGGAAGACATCAATCAGGAAATATCAAGGGACAAATGGTATCAACATTGTCGCCTGACATAATGATTTGTTATGGACATGAATTTTGAGGCGAAATCGGATGAAAGGAAAGTGACTGGTGAGAAGTATTAGAAGAGGGAAGATGCAAGAGGGAAGATGCCTGGTGAGAAGTATTAGAAGAGTGAAGATGCCTGGTGAGAAGCATTGGAAGAGGGAAGATGCCTGATGAGAAGTATTAGAAGAGGGACGATGCCTGGTGAGAAGTATTAGAAGAGGGGAAGATGTAGAAAACTGAAGGTATCTTCCTACCTTCACTTAGTTTTGGTAGCTCGGCGATGTATACAATTAATGCCTCGAACCATTTCTGACCGGACTTCCAATTTAATAATTCCGATTTAATGTCTTGATTAAATAAAGCTTTAAATTAATTAATATAATTTCGAGCACACGTAGCAGTTTAGCAGCTAAGCCATCCTTCTTTCTATTATAACGACTCTAAAGACAAAACTTCTCTGCCCCCTGTTCCGCGGCCCATGCAGCAAGCAGTCCCACTCTAACGTTCATGCAGTCAGCACACAGGATAAATAATCTCCATCTTCAGCCTTAATTGGTCGACGTCAAGATGTCGGACACGAACTTCTTGTGTTTTAGCCCCGTCTCTATATGAAGCAGTAGAGACCTGTGGAGCGATCGGGTTTCGGCGGTGGCTACCTTTCGGGCGGTGATGAGGTCACGGCGGACCACACTGGTACTATCTCTGATGCGTCCGGGACTTGGGCCCTACCAGGAGCGACTTCCCGTCAGCACGGCATGAAGTACTGGCGCCACGGCGCCCACGGACCGGCGGACCATCTGGCTACGACACCGAACTTACTGGTTCTGCTGCATTCACGGAGGTGAGCTGCGAAAACTGACGCGTAGTGCTCGCTTAAAGCTCTTCATGGTGCCTTGTCCCTCCAATATGGAGGGTAGAACCTCCACTTGTGCCTATATTAACTATGTGTAAGTTGAAGTACTGTGTCTCTTGTGTACTTCCACTTGTGCCTATATTAACTATGTTTAAATTGGAAGTCCTGTGTCTCTTGTGTACTTCTAATGCTATAATACTTTAGTCGTCATAGCCTTTATCGATCCGTGTCTTATCCAATGAGTTATATTTGCGAATAGTCAAGACTTCCTGTTAATTTATAATTTTCACGTTTCAAATTAAAACGAATATATCCATTTCCTTTGCGCAGTGCAAACACCTATATCTAGTTGAAAGCGGGCGAGTTTGCTGAAGCTCGGGAGGCGCGTCCGATGGTGGCCGCTACCATCCTTGGCTCTCGACGCGTTACTTCTTGCGGCGGTCAATTAAAAAACAATTATTTAGTTGATATTGCCTTATTTATCCCCCACTCGGCCGTGTTTTCAATAAAAGATGCCTGGTAAGAAGTATTAGAAGAGGGAAGATGCCTGGTATGAAGTATTAGAAGAGGGAAGATGCCTGGTGAGAAGTATTAGAAAAGAGAAGATGCCTGGTGAGAAGTATTAGAAGATTTGAAGATGCCTGGTGAGAAGTATTAGAAGATTTGAAGATGCCTGGTGAGAAGTATCAGAAGAGGGAAGATGCCTGGTGAGAAGTATTTGAAGAGGGAAGATGCCTGGTGAGAAGTATTAGAAGATTTGAAGATGCCTGGTAAGAAGTATCAGAAGAGGGAAGATGCCTGGTGAGAAGTATTTGAAGATTTGAAGATGCCTGGTGAGAAGTATCAGAAGAGGGAAGATGCTTGGTGAGAAGTATTAGAAGAGGGAAGATGCCTGGTGTGAAGTATTAGAAGAGGGAAGATGCCTGGTGAGAAGTATTAGTAGAGGGAAGATGCCTGGTGAGAAGTATTAGAAGAGGGAAGATGCCTGGTGAGAATTATTAGGAAAGGGAAGATTCCAGTTGAGAAGTATAGTGAGAAGTAGTGAGATGCCTGGTGGCGATTTAATATCTTGCTAAAGAACCTATGCCGAGGGCTGTTCACCTTTGAAACATTCAAGAGACGACATGGATTTGTTCCTTAAATTGCACAATCTCTAATCATCAGCCTCTGCACCACTACTACGGCAAGAAGCAAGCAAAGGTATCAGCTGGCCCAACCGAGGGCGGATGAGCAGTAATTACAGACTGGCTCTCGGGACCCTGACAGCAAGGACGACTAGCCTGCCGGGGCTGAGGGCGACTGCTAAGTCAGAAACATATCAAGGATACCAAGGATAGAAGTAACAGAAGAATGGACGATTCCTGGCAAGAAGTAACAGAAATAAGAAAGAGAGACGTATTCGAACGATACGTCTCTCGTATAAGGAAAAGACGTATAAGAAAGACGTATACGAAAGAGAGACGTTCGTGCCTGGAGAGACGTATTAAAATAAGAGATGATATATGACAACAAGTAACAGTGGAAAGATATATGCCAGTCAGAAAGAAACAGAACAAAAGATAAAAGCCAGGTCGAAATTGAAGAAAGAAAGGTGCCAGCCATGAAATTCGAGGCGTGTTTTTAGATTGAGTACCGTTTTTAAATTATGTAGCCGCAGAACTGCGGCCGCCGTTTACCAAATGTGCGTCAGGCAACCACATCTGTTGGGAAGCCACAGACGCCATTATGGAACCATCCAAACCAGTCTATAACTGTTTACGTGATTTAAAAATTCCTCCACCAATTGAGAATCTCACCGATTGCAAAGTGCCTGCGTTTCTCTGTGTTCAAGGTTTCAAATCAGTTGACATTCATCGAAAAATCAGCGAAGTGTAAGGTACAACATTACGAGTGATGGAATGGTGGGGGAATGGTTTAGGGTCATTAAAGATGATAGCACTAACACACTAACATTCATGATGAGGGAACAGACTAGGAGACCTTCAGTCATTACCCATGGATGTGATTCAAGAGTGAAGTGTAAAGTGAAAGAGAACAATCGATTCACAATTCCGTCCTTCGCTGAAAAGTTTCCTGCCATCCAAAGAAGTGTTCTTGAAAAAATTGTCTAATCAGGCGATAAGCATCATTGGCGCTGGCATACAAAAGTTGGTCCATGATACGCTGAATGGCTCAATGTTAATGAGAATTATGTAGAAAACTACAATAAAGTATAGCCTTTGAATTAAATAAATATTGTTTGATTAATGTACGTGTTTTTTGTTGATGCCAAAACTGTTCTTACTTTAAAAATTTGCCTCGTAATTGAAGAAGCCAGGAAGAAACATATTAAGGGGAGAGTCTAGGGTAAAATTTTGGATTTCGGCTTTTCCGGTTTTTAGTCTCATCTTAAAGCTGACATTCTGATCTATCCAACGGTACCAAAACATCTCTGTACGTTGATTTATGCGTTCACGACAGATGATGAAAGGGAGGGGGGTGGGGTAGTTCTTTAACAAATAGAATGGGAGGAAATTCGCTGCGAGCACTTTAAATAGAGTGTCTGCTTGAAGTGCACCTTAGTTACCCGCCTGGCGTCGTATGAGGAGGTGTGCATGCAGTGTGCTTTTCGCTTTAATCATAAATCTGCCCGACACACGTTTTTTTTGGGGCGAGCCATAATTTATTTTCTACTTTTTAGTCCACAAGAAAAACGTGGTTTTTAAAAAAGTTTTTTAAGTATTTTATTACATATGTGTACCAAGTTTCAGAGTGATCCGTTTGTAAATAGCCGAGATAAATTTTACCCTAGACGCTCCCCTTAAACAAATACGCTAGGCAGGATGTAACGGAATAAAGGAGGATGCCAGGCAGTCAATAGGAGCGCGCTATATAGCATCCTGTAGAGCAGCATTAACTTCCGATAGAGCAGTTCCAACAACACATCCCTTGTCCCCGCCAAGGAAGAAAAGCGCTTGCGACGCGAGCTTATTTTTCACCATCCATTGAAATGCTTCCGAAATCCCTGAGATTTTTCTACAGTTGTTCGTTTACAGAAAGGATTGACTCCGCTGTCGGGGCGGTCTAAGCTGCAAGAACGAGCAGTTCAAATTGGCCGGTCGTAAATGTTGCTTCGCTGCCCAAGCGAACATGAACAACCCTTAAGAAAACTGGAACCTTATATTGCCGAGACTTTCATGCGCTCAGACGAACGCTGAATGCGGTATCTAACTTTACTGCAGGAGGCGAGGCGATAAGGAAATGTAGGAGGATGCTCGGCGATCAGTTATATGAATTTGTCCTGTAACGAAATCACGACACATAAATACGTTCTCAATTCAAACAATTTTAATATGGATTTTTTTTCAAATAGTAAAAAATTCAATACCACAATTGCTAATGAGAGTGAACTTATTCCGGCGTATTGAGGACGCAGGATGTATAGAAAAAATGTGAAACATGAACAAAATCTTGTCTAAAACAAAAAACTGTCGAGATGACTTTCTTCATCACCTTAGATACAAACAAATTTCAACTTTTATATTTCTTGAACATTTATGATCACGCTACTTCTTCCCTTTAGACTGCGATACAAACTCATAATTTCCTGGTAAGCTCACGTAAGTATCCGTGGCTCTCCAGCGACGGTGCCTCCGCCCAAATCAGAGGCTGCATCACTAAAAACTTGCCTCGTCATCAGTGCAGGTTTTGAAAGATGAAACGCTTGGCAGATCTTGAATGTACAGCCAAGAACACCAGAATATGGAAACACGACGTTCTTTACGAATAACAAGAAATATAATAAAAAATTGAACATTTCAACTAGACTTGCCGATAATTAATGTTAAATATGAAGTTTGCAGCGATGTTTTGCACAGTAATTCTGGTCGTGTTTTAAGAATTGCATAATTTTATTTAATTATAATTGCATGTACCAAAGGTTTTAGGTAAAGAGTAAGGCTTTCAAAAATTACGTTCAAAACTAGATAGCGACCAATTATCCTCTTCCTATAAAATCTGATCCTGCCTAGATTGAATAACTGTAATTTTAAGAAGCAAGACTCATGGGCCGAGGTAAAGATAACAGCGCAAGTCTTTGAGGGCTCGTGGCTTCGTAACTAGCAGTTGTGGAGGCCATTGAGGGGCTAAGTGAGGAGTCGGGTCGTCAAATATCATTTAGAGGGAAAGGCATCCCCTCATATTGACAATCTGGGGATACATTCCGGCCGTAACTGCGGCAGTGCTGGGGTCGAGAGCACGGCCGGTGTCGTGGGTACGAGAAGCTAAGTGTTATGCGTAAGAAGATAAATACGCTCAGTAAAGTAGTAAGCTGGATACGTGTACAGTTTGGTTGAGCTGCAGTTGAGCATGGCGTAATTGGATAAGCACGGTAAAGTGGCTGACTAAAATGGATGTGAACCTAATTATTAAGCCTTATATTAAGGAGCACAGTTAAGAAAATTAGCTTCGGTGAGGAAGTATGGTGGTGACCCCGTATCTAACGCAAATGATACCACAATTCCGACAAAATTCGATGATTTAATACCTTTTCTATGGGGCAAGGGGATAATAATACGTGGTACAGGCAGGCTAATGCGTAAGTTGAGCTTATAAACACACACCAACTATTTTTAGCGAAATTTCTCATTTATGGAAAAAGGCGCCATTGTGCACGTCGTGTCCGTCCGTCCGTCTGTCTGTCTGTCTGTCCGACCATGACTTCACGTTTTCGTCGACGAGAAAATGCGCTCTCTGTCGCTCACTGCAGTGAGTACTGAGTTATATTTTTTTAATATTTATATACAAAACAAAGTGTGTATAAATAGAATCTACGAAAGTAACAGTCACGAACTTCGCCGAGATCTGTCAGGGTTAGAATCATGATAAGGGATTTATGTAAAAAATAATATACTAAAAATCAGAGCTACATCATTCGGAATGCTTGAGAACTGTTTCGTTGTGAATCACATTGTTTCCTGGGTGTAACAAAATAAATAATACTATCAAGCATGGCCATTTGTGTTAATTCTGTTTACAATGAGTTGCAAATTGAAGACTGTTTTTTTGCAATAAATTGTGTATTTTAACTTGGTTTGAATCCCTCTCGTTAGTTTAATGCACATACAGAAGGTATAATATGTATCAAGGCAATCAATTGCGCAATAGAATTGAAGGCCCGATTGTATAATCAATTTACCGTAACATCTGATCAACATCACTGAGTGGTGAGTGAATTCGGTTACATCGTTCTGATTTCAAATAAGGAACCTAGGCTGAATGATTTGTAATCTGACACAATAGAAAGCCTCATAGAGGTACAGTCGCGGCATAATCCGGGTAACTAACAAGCCAGGAGTAAGCGGTCTCTCAAAAAAATATAACTCAGTACTCGCTGCAGTGAGTGACAGAGAGCGCATTTTCTTGTCGACGAAAACGTAATGTCACGGACGGACAGACAAACAGACAGACAGACAGACAGACAGACGGACGGACGGACATGGCGAGCACATTAGTGCATTTTTTCCATAAATGAGAAAGTGCGCTAAAAAGGCTGATTTTGGCCCCTTGTATGGCTCTCGTCTCCTCTCCTGCAAATATATGCTAGGTCAAGTGTGTCAAGAAAAAACGATTATATACAGCCTTGCTATCTAGGGTCATCTGCGTCCATAATCTGTAATTCTATTATTCAGTTCGCCTGTAATTTCAATGATATCGTTTAAATACAGGGTGCGGCGCGGGAACTTACTTATTTGAATTGCGCGCCACGTGGCGGCCATTAGTCCTAGGAAGGTGGCGCCATGCGCAATATGGTAATACTTTTTACTTTGTGATTTTTTTAAAAGAGTAAGTTCCCACGCCGCACCCTGTACCTCGTGCTTCGCGGAAATACGAACATTTCAGTTTATGCGGAAAATAAGCACAGATCTAGGAGAATAGTATTCCTCTGTATCTAACGGATGCCGAATAACTCTATCCCAACCCCAAGGATGAGAACATTTCCAAAGCACGCAAGAAAGATCATGCGTCTCAACTAACTCTTCTGCTTGCAAATTTTAAAGCAATCATCTTGGTTAAGTAAAACTGTTCCAGGCATGTAGTTACAGTCTCAAACGAAATCTATTGTCTTCCAACATGCAAAGGAATAAAATGCTCTCCAGCAAGGACACAAGGGTTATATTTCCGTGTTATCTCTCATTGTTTTCTTCCGAAGACTCAGGAGACTCAGCATCAGAAGTCGCACTTTGACTCTCATGAAAAATAATTCCAAACCATTAATTGGACCCTAAACTCCGACAAAAATAGAGCCACTACACAGGTATATTTCGGCCTGACGTCAGTGACCTCTATATAGTCAAAGGTCACAGAAATGTTAAAAAAGAGTCATACTGCAATGGTTTCTCAAACTACCATCCTGCTGTCCTGCTGTGCCTCTGCAAAGCGAATTCTGAATAATTGTCAAGCAGGCTCGTGGCTTGCACG
Source organism: Hyalella azteca (assembly GCF_000764305.2). NCBI lineage: Eukaryota > Metazoa > Arthropoda > Malacostraca > Amphipoda > Hyalellidae > Hyalella > Hyalella azteca. The sequence continues at coordinate 20,840 of NW_025933189.1, forward strand.
CAGTTTACTCGCGAAATGAAACAATCAAGCTCATCACTCTTCAGCATTCGTATGTTATATGCCCAAGTATAGTCAGAGGTGATCTTGGGCTCACACCAGTTATACTTTCCCTCGAATTTCAACTCTCTACACAATTGTTTTTGCTCGTCACATCATCCTACCAGGAGACTCCGCCGTATCATAATCGTTTCGGACGTTTTCGTTTCCTTTCCGAGCTTCCTTTATAATTTTTCAGCGTTCCTAATTCATACACATAATTGGTTAGTAATGCTTGTTTTGATAGTACCTCTCGAGTGTGAGCAAATTATGTTTGATACCAAATTCTTAAGCTACTAAAACCGCGAACTAACACCGCATGTTCCAGCAACACGAGCCCTCAGTTTAAGATTGTGTTAGACGCCAAGTTAAACACTTGTTGACGCCAAGTTAAACACTTCAAGTAAAAATAATTCACATTTTATTGATATTAAAAAATTTATCAAATCTGTTGTTCGTAAAAAACGCCTTAAAGATAAACCTTATTCAATAACAGAAAAACACAGCCGTCTGATAGAGACGCAAACCAGAGTAATCGCAGATTTCAAAATTAATCAGAAATCTAACCTGTACCCAAATAGATGATTTGATAACAACAATAAGCTCCTTTCAAGCAAGAATTTTTATACTCAAGCATATTGACTTCGCAGTCACAAGCTTCCCTTGAATGTAGGTAAATTAGGCTACCCAATATAATTAACAGAATGCTTCCTCACTTACTTAGCCGACTATTTTATTATTTTCGGGTAGTGGTAAATAATTAAGCTGCTTTTATCGTATTGATGATAGCCGTAGTGGTAAATAATTAAGCATCTTTTATCGTATTGATGATAGCCCTATCTATGTGTTTCACCTGCATCTTAGCCTCACCTCAATAACTGAATTCCGGAAATAAAGTGTTTCTTCTTAGATAACAGGAGATCGGAGTGACAACAGAGCAGAGGACAGCAGTGGAGTGGACAACAGTGAAGCGGACAACAGTGTAGCGGACAACAGTGGAGCGGACAACAGTGGAGTGGACAGTGGAGTGGACAGTGGAGTGGACAGTGGAGTGGACAACAGTCGTGTGGACAACAGTGGAGTGGACAACAGTGGATTGGACAACAGTGGAGTGGACAACAGTGGAGTGGACAACAGTGGAGTGGACGACAGTGGATTGGATAACAGTGGATTGGATAACAGTGGAGTGGACAACAGTGGAGCGGACAACAGTGGAACGGACAACAGTGGAGCGGACAACAGTGGAGCGGACAACAGTGGAGTGGACAACAGTGGAGTGGACAACAGTGGAGTGGACAACAGTGGAGTGGACAACAGTGGAGTGGACAACAGTGGAGTGAACAACAGTAGAGTGGACAACAGTGGGAGTGGACAACAGTGGAGTGGACAACAGAGAAGTGGACAACAGTGAAGTAGACAACAGTGAAGTGACAACAGAGGTCTTTGGTCTGCGAGTTCTCAGCAGTTATTCCGGTTACAAGAAATTATGCGACTTTAAAGGTCAAACTGCAGCAAAAAGTTATTAAATAAAGTCATAATAAATCCATGGAAACATAAAATAGTAAATAACTAAAGGTATGTTCAATCAGCTTGTTGCATACAAACTTAGATTCATTGATCTATTTGCAGCATATAGATTATGATTTACTTATTTATATCTAGATTAAGATCAAAAGTTTGAGGAAATTGGATCGTGAAATTCTAACCACCCATTTTACCCGCGTTTGGACCCGTCATTCAGTATCATTCCTGGTCGATCATCGCGAGTACATGCCAGAAAATTCAATTTGCTCTGCCGGCCCCCGATGTGATTGCCGGCGTCTTTCTCTTCCGTATCACTTCCCTCCTGCCAACTTTCTTCTCAGCGATCTTTTCGTGGGGAATTAGAGTGGGGAACGCGATGTGAAGAAATGTGTGGGGAGAAAGAGTGAAGAACGCGATGTGAAGAAATGTGTATGGAGATAAAGTGGAGAACGCGATGTGAAGAAATGTGAAAGAAAAAGAGTGGAGAACGCGATGTGAAGAAATGTGAAAGAAAAAGAGTGGAGAACGCGATGTGAAGAAATGTGTTAGAAAAAGAGTGGAGAACGCGAAGTGAAGAAATATGTGGAGAGGAAGAGTGGAGAACGCGATGTGAAGAAATGTGTGGGGAGATAGAGTGAAGAACGCAATGTGAAGAAATGTGTGAGGAGATAGAGTGAAGAACGCAATGTGAAGAAATGTGTGAGGAGAAAGAGTGAAGAACGCGATGTGAAGAAATGTGTATGGAGATAAAGTGGAGAACGCGATGTGAAGAAATGTGAAAGAAAAAGAGTGGATAACGCGATGTGAAGAAATGTGAAATAAAAAGAGTGGAGAACGCGATGTGAAGAAATGTGTTAGAAAAAGAGTGGAGAACGCGATGTGAAGAAATATGTGGAGAGGAAGAGTGGAGAACGCGACGTGAAGAAATGTGTGGGGAGATAGAGTGAAGAACGCAATGTGAAGAAATGTGTGAGGAGATAGAGTGAAGAACGCAATGTGAAGAAATGTGTGAGGAGAAAGAGTGAAGAACGCGATGTGAAGAAATGTGTATGGAGAAAAAGTGGAGAACGCGATGTGAAGAAATGTGAAAGAAAAAGAGTGGAGAACGCGATGTGAAGAAATGTGAAAGAAAAAGAGTGGAGAACGCGATGTGAAGAAATGTGTGAGGAGAAAGAGTGAAGAACGCGATGTGAAGAAATGTGTTGGGAGAAAGAGTGAAGAACGCGATGTGAAGAAATGTGTAGATTATGGAGAGATAGAGTGGAGTGGCGATGTTTAGGGATGTGCAGATCTTGGAAAAATGCAATAGAGAACGCGATGTGAAGCAAGCAATGTGTAGATTATGGGGAGATGAGATGAGATTACTGAAGAAGGCGATGTAAAGCGATGTGTAGGTCATGGGGAAATAGAGTGAAGAGCGCAATGCGAAGCGATGTGTAATTAATAGGAAAATTTAGTGGATAAAGGGCGATGTGTAGTGATGTGTAGCATAACAACATCTCGAGTAGAAAGGAGATAGATTTGTGGAAATTCACAACAACGGGGAATCGTGCTTCGTTTGGAGCGTAGCTACAGAATACTTAATTGGATGATGCTTGTGAATACATGACCTGACCTCTCAAACATCAGGAGTCTCAAGTAGTCTCTGAAGTTTTTGTCAAACTAATTCAGTATAATTATAATGCAGCTAGAAGCTCAAACTTGATTGAACACGAAATTAAAACACGGCCTACAGCCCACATAAGAATTGAACAGAATAAATGAGGCCAAGTTCTATCAATATAAGAACTTGCCCCACAACAGACAGTCGCCGCTAGAAACCACGTTCTTGGTTTATGGTGTATGCGCTCTGGAACAATGCCCTAGGCTTATAGAAACGTGAAATCCCATTGCACTCCTGACGAAATACCAAGATAGTGAGAGTAACCCCGTGACGCTAGCAAAGTAACCGATTCAATCAACATTCTAGACTGACCGAGGACGATAAAAGCTGATCATGGCTTGAGATTGAATGCCTTTCTTGTCAACTAGTCGTAGCGTAAGAACGGAAAAGCAAAATGCAGATTTTTTTCTCAATTACAATGAGGAACTGCCGAACAAAAAGCGTGCATCGACAACGATAAACTTTTGGCCTAAATTTGCATAAATTCAATCGAGTTGTCCCTCAGCGTTGCATCCCGGCGGCATGGCATGGGAAAACATTTCCCACAATTTTCGCACTTGTTTTCAACTGGGAGACGCCGTCAAAATAGATCCAGTTCTGCGCCGTGTCTGAATAAAGCAGCGCCCTCTGAACATGGCATTGTGAGGAAAATTCTTCAACTTCATGGTGCAAGTTAGGGAATATAATTTGGCAAAAAACCTGGTTTGCATCATAATGAAATAAATATAATGATTATTGACATATAAAATAACCAGAGAATTTTCATGAAAGGGATACATCCAATGCAAATGACCTGATTTAAAAAAAAATTCCAGTGAATAGATCTCTGAGAATATAAAGAATGGAGTAAATGTGTCAGCGATACCATCCGATATTTTAACTTTAAAAAGGCCTCGGTTGTTCGATCAGCAAGGTCAGTAAATCTAAGTTGAACGGCGCAGCAATGTCAGGAAAAAAAGCACAAATAGCATCAAAACCTTGTTCAAAGCAATTGATTCTTTCTGTCAATTAAAAAAACGTGTTAAACAAAGTTTTTTAATGCCTAATGATTTCGGTAAATTACCTCATTTTACCGTCCCTGTTCTCGTTTCGGCCGACTAAGCATTTCTTTTGGAGGAAGCCGGCTAAATCGTGAAAGAGGAAGCATTCAAAACTGCAGGATTAGGCTAGATGGATCTGAATGCCAGGAAAATGTCTTAACCGGATTAGAACGCTTTAGAGTTCCATTGAAATTAACGAAAGAACTCGTACGATTTTTGTTGAATATATCAACCTTATTCAATGAACCCTTTGAAGATCAGATTAATCGAAAATAGGTCCCATGATCTCTATCAAGGGTTGGAATTATTTGAAGCAAGATAAATTAAAGACATTTCCTGGATATTAATTATACATACAAAGGAAATGACACAACGTATGAACCGCATGAAGAGTTAATGCACGAAATATTTTTCATTGAATATGAATATATGAAATAACTGTTCAAAATTACTGTGGAAGCGACATGATTTTCATAATTGCAACAAATAGTTCTGGCTTCGATCATCAGTGTCTCTGAATAAATCTCACATACAGTAGAATTTAACCTCGTTATCTTCCGATAAGGTAAGCAGGTAGTCGGCCTGATGACGGTCACAAGAATTAAGTTGACATTCGTCGCGAGGTTAACTGCAAGAAAATGCAGACCCTCCTGAGGAAACAATAGCCGACCTTTCCAAGATACCGACAACAGGGGCTGCCATCACGCGATGCAACCTCTGCAGACAACTTGCACTTCTTCCACCAGCGTAATAATAGCAGAGCATGACACAACTGCACTTCTTCCACCAGCGTAATAATAGCAGAGCATGACACAACTGCACTTCTTTCACCAGCGTAATAATAGCAGAGCATGGCACAACTTGCACTTCTTCCACCAGCGCAATAATAGCAGAGCAGGACACAACTTGCACTTCTTCCACCAGCGCAATAATAGCAGAGCATGGCACAACTTGCACTTCTTCCACCAGCGTAATAATAGCAGAGCATGGCACAACTGCACTTCTTCCACCAGCGTAATAATAGTGGAGCAGGACACAACTAGTACTTCTTTCACCAGCGTAATAATTGCAGAAAACAACTTACCCTTCTTAATCACCAGCGCAATAATAGCAGAGCAGCAAAACAGACACGACACAACCTGCACTTGTTAAGCGAGTGCGCACTTCTCGCACATAGTTGATAAACATGGAAATTTAATAATATTAATATAAATATTTCAGTATGAAGAGCCCAAAGCCATCAGCTGGTCAGCTATAATATAATGTACGCAGAATTATGAGCAATATGTTTCTATTGCATCATACCAAGAAATAAAGTAATATTTATTACAGAAGTCGTCTTATATCGTAAATAAATATTAGTTTTTATGTTTATATATAATATAATATATTTATTAAATTTATATTAAATATAATATTTTTGAAACTAACTAAATCAGAAGTTCAAAGGTTCAAGAATACAAGAATTAATAGTAGAAAATACCAAACTTCACAGAGTAACTTGCACATAAACACCTATAGATAAACGGGCAAATTTACATTAAAAATCCATCAATTATAAATTTCCGGCGGATAAAAACCATAGCGTAGTTGAGGCAAGTTTTTTTATTTTATTGTATAGCGATTCCAGAATACTTAAATCTAAGGCAGCAGATTTGGATCCCGAAATCATAAAATCGTTCTTGACTTCAGGAACGCGGCATCTTTCAGCGTAATGGTGTACAGCTGAATGAGGAGGGTTAGCTCGCAGAAATCTTGAACGATGGCTTTTGCCGCGGTGTAATGTGATATAATTCTGATATCAAAGTTACGCGAAGTAAGTCAAACGTATTCTGATACGCATTGCGTATAACTGTACTCGCAAATAAGCAGGGAACGCATTCGGATATTAATAACATCTCTGAAGCGTAAGAAGGAACCGATTTAAAATTGTTGAGTAACAACATAAACGATTTAACATTCTGAAAATATTAAAAATCAATAAATTTATTATTAATAAAAATTTTGAAATCCCTACACTACTTTCAATGAAATTATGATGGATTTTCTTAGCTTTTTTTTTACTTCTGAATACTCAGTCAGAGAATAAACTGTATTATAACACAGTCGAACACCAAGCTGTGTAGGACGTAACATACTAATAAATTGAAACGTTTCATGCCGTAATTCCAGCCAATTTAGGTAAAATATTGTTCAACTCAATTACCACCAAAATTATTCTACAAGCATCAGACCAACCAAACGCACAATTAAGAGTATCAAGGACTAGCGCGGCACAATTACTTGCATAGTTTCGTTAGTCAACGACAACAACAATTATAATATTAATAATAATAGGACCCCGGCGAAATTAACGCTTATGAGCGGGCAGGTATACGTCTAATTAAAGGTGTTGAGATTCGGGAGAAGCCGTGTTCCCTTCCTTAATAAAATTGAGGACGAAATTGATAAATTACCTAGTGTATGAGTGGCTAAAAATAAATTTTTAAATTCGATAATCTCGTTTCCTTGTCACTGAACACAAGATCTAGCATCATTTTCATTGTATTCGGCGTGCTTAGTATCTATTGAAAGTATATTTCAGAATTTGCGCTTATTGGAGATTTTTTGCCAGTTGCCAAATTTGTTGAGAACTTAGATAGCAGAAAAACTTATAATGTGTCACACAGAGTTGAAAGGCCACTGACAAAATTTAATTTCAAAAAACACTTTATTTCGATCACTACATTTCATTGGTTGATTTTTGAAAATTCTAAGTTGGACAGTATTCATCTGTATGGCTACATTCTCAATACGTAGCTCTGAATGTACGTATGAATATTCATCTGAATCTGTATATTCATCTGCATGACGGCATTTTGAATCATAAATATTATTCTGAATAATAATAAATAACTCTAGTTTTTTATTTATTTATGAAGCAGTGATTGTGATACTCGATTGTGGACTTCCAATCTACGGATAAAAAAATAATCGAATTACTTATTAATCGAAAAATCATTTAAATAAATCGAAAAACATTAAATTATAATTATTCATTATAGAAATTAATCGAAATTTTTTAATTATAAAAATTAATAGACAAATTATTGAATCAATTTATCCCGGTCATTTGTTACATTTTTAAAATACTTTCATACGGAACAACTTCCTTTGTTTTACAAGGATTAATACATAATTGCCAAAAAACTGTAGCCAGTATTACAGTATTCTTAAGTCCAAAGTAATCCGATAAATTTTATTTTTCAAATGCTATTAATTCCTATGAAGCCTACTTTTAATTACCCAGATATTTTAACATATATTGAAAAAACACGGTCACAGGTACCCGGTGCAACCCAAGAGGAACCCGCTGCACTAGACGCCGGCATAAAAGTCGGAATTTTCATGGTCATTGCTGTTGACTGAGCTCGAGCTTCACTACACTGAACATTTCAATTTACATCATTTCAATGTATTTAAAAATGCAGTACTTACTTCAATTCTACTTTTACAGTCATGATTTGACTTCGTTAAAAAACAAACCACTTCAAATAGATTTCGACTTTGCACCCCTCGATTCTCTAATAATAAGTGATATAATTTAATATTTTTCATTTTTTAAATGATAATATTAATAATTACTGACTAGCAGAGATGTCGGCGGTATAACGAAGACGGTCGCCCTGCGGGTTAATGGTGGTTAATCGACGGTCGGCATGCGGGGTAATGGTGGTTAATCGACGGTCGGCCTGCGGGGTAATGGTGGTTAATCGACGGTCGGCATGCGGGGTAATGGTGGTTAATCGACGATTGGTCGGCGGGTATGTCGTTGGGTGGTTAGGGGGTAATGATAAATTGACGACGTCTGCTCAGCGGTTATCACGATTATTGGCCAGCGGTTGTAATGATGCATGGACAACAGTCGGCTGCCGGTTATGACAATAATTGCACAATTGTTGGGCAAAAGTACTGTCCAATTTTACACGTGAGAAAATTTTATGCTAGAAATTTATTCAATAAATTACATGTAAGATGTTTAAGATCAGCCTTCTTCACTCTTAAGTCCAGTATAAGAGAAATGGTTACGATAAATTCCAGTAATTGGATATAGATCATGAATATTTGTGGTACCAGGTTTGTGCCAGAGAGCGCTTGTTTTACTCGAACAATTATCAAACAGAGAATTTCTAGATAAATAAATAGATATATACCTTATTTGTATATGTACTTCCACGCGTTAAGTCGCGGCCTACAAAGTTTATGCTCCCTGCGCGGGATATTCTAGCAACTTTTACTGCAGCTTTTAAGCGATCAAACAAGCGAGTTGCTGCTGACGCTGCTCCTAGCAAGCAGCATTCTATCATCCCGGTAAAAATTTACAGACGTGTCAGCTTCTGATTTGGAGTACCAGAAGCTGGAGCGACTCTAAATTTTGTTCGGCATTTTATCATCCGGGCTCAATAAATTCCGCAGGTGCAATGAGATCGAGACTGCAGAAAACCTTTCACGGCTGAGAGAGTTTGTTAAAATTTTCGAATCGGCTGAGATTAACTATAGTAATTAAATTGATCGTTATCGTTTTTTTTGGTTGGTGATAACAAATAGAGCAGATTATAGCTATTACCTTGAAGCCGCTGTTTACCGCAAAATGTCGATTAATTTTAACCCAAACTAAAGAATTGCTATTATTTTAACAAAACAATTGCAAAAACCAAGATTTGAATTTGAAAGAAGGTAAAGAAAGAAAGACCCATTGAATTTGGTTCATATTAATGTCATTAGCACTTCCGAAGGCAGATTCAAGAATATAAGGAAACCGAAATCTTATGCGCCAGTACTAATAAGCATGACCAGCTTACAAATTTATTCACTTTTTATTATAGTTTAATCTTTATTTGACGTTTCGCTTTATCATCTTACACATTATGTTTCAAAATGTTGTACCCTGAGTCGATGATGATGTTGTACCCTGGTCAAATGATTTTATTCTAGCAGGTCAGCCCGGGAGCGATGAAAGCAGAAATTGTAGAATCTTGTATCCCGAACCTCGTTAATAGCAGAAAAATTAATGTGTACTAATTAAAGAAACCCTCCGTTTTGCATACAAACCAAACACCCATTTAACGTACAAAATTTATCTACTCTCTATGACTCTCTAACTTTAACGTACAAAATTTATCTATGACTCTCGTTTGAAAATAATAAAAAATTTTACGTCGCTTAAACTGGATTTATGTGTACCGATTCCAAAATCATATTGCAAGTTTTGATCCAATCCTTTTCTTCCAGTTTTGCAAAGTAATATCGCAACACGAAAAGTGTGTAAAAATTCTAAATATTTGCAGCCGGGTTTCAACGACGCTTACTATGTAACTAACAAATATATATGATTGTGTTAAGGTACGTGATAACTTTCACTTTATAGAACTATCTATAAATGATATCTTGCAATAAATAGAAAAAAGCGTTTATTTTAGCATTCGAGCTACTACTTATTTTTATGTGATCTTATTGTGATGCTCCAGCGTGATTGACATGGGGTGTAATATACGACAGATTATTGCTGGTGACGGTCAGAGGTTTGATAACTTAGCCTGTAACACAAATCATGGTCGTAGGGAAAATTTTAAGCCGAAATTTTGACCTATCGTACATGTTCATTTACCCGTTAAAGATCACTCAATACAGCCCCAAAATGACATCGCCTGCGTAGTGTCAAGTCCCGACACCGTTAGTACTGGCAATGGCACCGCAAAAACCATGAGGTTAATAGGTAAACAATAGCTCACAGAACGTCGCCAAATCATGAAGCTCAATCGAACATGAATCTCTCCTGAACTCCAGATACATAAAAATGGCTTCACTGTGTTAAAATCGACACAGGAATTTCTGCAGCCACTCTATGACCAACGCTGGACTACCGACCCAATTTGGCATAGGTTTCAATAAGGGACGAACCGCCTTAATTCGATGTCGAGAGAACTGCAGCGTCGGCAATTAGTCTGTTCAGCCAATATATTAGACCGCGTCCAGCATCACATTCAGCCGGCCTGTTCCTCTAGCAATTATAACCTATAACGTATAAATTAATCTACGATTCCTAGGAATTAGCAATCCACAGCTAAATATATTATAATGTCACAATGACTGAGATGACACTCCGAACGCACAATGGTGATATATCATTTTTATTTGATTTGTTCTTGACATGAATTCAGAAATGGCATTCATTGCATCATTTTTATTTGATTTGTTCTAGACATGAATTCAGAAATGACATGCCTTGGATCACTTTTATTTGATTTGTTCTAGACATAAATTCAGAAATGGCATGAATTGGATCATTTTCATTTGATTTATTCTAGACATGAATTCAGAAATGCCATGCCCTGGATCATTTTTATCTGATTTGTTCTAGACATAAATTCAGAAATGACATGCCTTGGACCATTTTCATTTGATTTATTCTAGACATGAATTCAGAAATGGTATTTGACATTTGATTTCTTCTAGACATGAATTGAGAAATGACATGCCTTGCATCATATATATTTGACTTGTTCTAGACATAAATTCAGAAATGACATGCCTTGGATCATATATATTTGACTTGTTCTAGACATAAATTCAGAAATGACATGCATTGACTTCGAAATGAAATCGGCACGAGCCTTCGAGGAGTCGACCGTATGCAGAACAGCGAACAGTGTAGCAAGACGAGCCTTGCTGAGCGGCGAGCCATGATAGACACGAGCAATAATATTTCCGGAAATTTCAAAAATGATTCAAAATATATAAAAGCGAATATTTAAATACTAATAAATTGATGTACACATTGTAAACTTTCAACTAATCTTACAAATATTTGAAAAATTTGTCCGAAGATTGACCATTTGCCAGAAATATTGGAATAACACATTTAGAAATTTACAGTTAACCACTAGTGTTACTTTAATCTAATTAGTTCCTCGAATTGTTCGAGTTCTCTTCAATTTATTAATTCGTATGTAAGTCGCAAGCATCAAACTATTGCGAATCAATAGTACTGTGTAACATTATTTTAATTATTATGTTAATAATTAATTTTTATTATTATTATTAATTATTATAATTATTACAAGCGTAACATTAATTAATTGTAACTGTGCAGATTTCGGGCAAAAGAAGCAGTGCCATCACCAACGCATTTGCTTAATAAAGGCTTATCACGCTAATATGTAAAAGAAATCAGATTTGCTTAGTATAAAAAACGTTCATAGACTAGCAAAATTTTCATAAAACATCACATAGCAATAAAGTATATTGAACAGGATAAGGATACTGCTACACTCAACGTATTGAAAATTACTGATTATTTCAACCATTCCTCATGCGCAATAGAAAAGCCGGTAACAAAATTTTGAGTAAACAACTATCTTCTACGACGGCGAAAATAATAAATCAATGGGTTAATATAATGTTAAGGATTACGCTTGCTGTGACACATTCAACAATATCAATCAGTCCAGGTACAAATTCAGCAGTTTACAGTAATTGCAATGTGCCTGTGAGGTATAGCAGAAACGCTTGTATGAACTAATCTTAGCCTGTTCATCTGGCTATTTAGCTTTAATGACATCCGATTATACTGGTCGTTCAACTCATTAAGCGGGAAGTCTTGCACTTTTAAATTGATGATGGAGCTGATCTTATAAACATTTACATACATTGAAATAATTGACAGAGATGGTCTTTTTATTTATTATTCAATACCTGGTTGATTTAAGATTTAAGCAAATCAATGATATAAATACTAGCAAGGAATTTTTCATGAAAAAACTTCGTCGTTCGGCCGGCGTATAGTTCCGTCTGTACGCAACTAATACAGCGAGCTTGGGAACCATGCAAACGTATTAATCTGCGTACAGGCTTAAGCAAAACTCAGAAGCTTAATTTTGTTACAAGTGCTGCGTTGCAGCCCATATTTTGTGATCGATACACCTTCTGTCAAAAATAACACCGTTTTAGGGTGATCGCTGCAATTTAAATTTAAAAAACATTCATTAGGTTTACGATTATCTTAAACTAAGTATAAGGTGATTAAAAATTTAAATTAAAACTTTCATTCGGTTTATGATTATCTTAAACTAAGAAAGTTTAACTAACAAACACTATAACTAACGCTCTAGCTTTGATGCATTAATTTTCGGTTCAACAGATATTGCTAGACTTCTTTACATTTAAATTTCATAAATTGCCTGGCACCACTCGCAGCGATTTTGAGATATTTTGGTCATACGGGTTGGAGATGCCCTTTAGAAGACTCCAAATTGCAGGTCGTGCGGCTAAATCTCTTCAGTCTTTTTCAGCATCTCTTACAGTGAACAACTCTTCGGCGGCAGTCGATTTTCGCGAGACTATCCTAGACGGCCATGATAAGAGTTAGGTTACTGATTCTTCGTTGCATGTGGAGCGGAGTAATGAGGTCCTTAGTTTATCACGTCCGTATACATGATCTCCGGAGCCTCGATCGGATCGCACGCCTTACCCAGCCTTGCGTTAGAGCTTCCGCCTCACCCGAGGCGTAATGCTAGTATTGAGACTGCGGCAAAGTTAAAAGATATCTTCAGGAAACTGAACTGTGTTGCATTGCCATCTCTGACCCTCAAGCTATTAACTTTCGTTAGCTTCTGCACACACATCGTCATGGCAGGATGCTCGAGGTTTAGGCAGCGATGCAACTCTTTTGCAACCATTGTGTAGTTAAAGCTACAAATTATGTGTAACCTATTGTGTTGCGAATGGTGCTAATTCGGCGTAAATATGAACAACTACGACATAAATGACAGCAACAACAGAAAACAATAAGAAATATTCTTTGTATTAGCTCAATTATTTGTTTTCTACTCTACACTATAAGTCATCCCCGGATCTTAATCTTGTAGCACACGTACAATCGATAAATTATCATGTAATAATTTCCTTTACTAAGATAAGATATAATATATTGGAAAGTAGGACGTCAAAAAATTTGTTTTAAAAACGGATGAGTTAATAGCAACAGAAATAATACTCCCACGTAAACAGAAATAAACTAGAGAACCACATGAAGCTCGTAACGATGCGCTTGTTCGCTCAAGGATCATCACTCATTGTAGCTAATGCAAGATTCATGTCCAGGAAGCAAAGGGTTAAACCAAATGCTTATCAGGTACGCGGAGCTCGGCTATTTCCAGACACAGCAACTCAAATTAGTTCTAAAAATAACCAAAGAAGTCACGCAATATTGATTGGGACCATCCGGCACCCCTAGAACTTACTTACTTCGCAAAACTCACCTGACTTTGGAATTTAGATGAAACGGAATAATTATTGTACTGCATCGCTCTGGATCTTTTTTTGAAGGTAATACAGAATTATCTCCTTACACCTGTTTCCTTATTCGTATTTCACGTCCTTGCTAAGAGACTTCGATCAGCCGCTACAATTATCGTCGTTTGTTGAGCCTGTCACAAGGTTTCATGGAAATGTACTGTAACTTGGTCCTTTTCATTTGCCATGCAAAATAACGAAATGGAAATGGTGAAATATACATGGTTCTTGTGCGTGTGCATTTCATTTTATTCTGAGTTTGATAAATTTATACGTATGCATTCATAGGATATGGAAATTAATTTTTGTTGATTTCGAGAATGCCTTCATATCGGATGGCCTTGAATCCCTGTTCAGAATCTCGAGTTTGGAACTGCGGTTTGGAATTAAGTATCGAAATTTATCTCTGTTTCTGCAAAGGTGAAAATCTTCTTCTTCTGATGGTCATTCTGAAAACTTGATTGTTATCGCAGGGCTGCAAGCACATATTTTATGTATTTCAACTACTATTTGTAACATATGAAAATACAAATCGACGATACGATCTTTCCACTTCACATTCATTTTTTTTTAATAAAACAAAAGCAGTTGCTATTTTGTTGGAGATTTTTCGTGATAGTATAATGACGAATTAATGAAGAAACAACTGATCAAAATTCTGGACAATATTCTTGAACTATGTTAAATAATGAGTCAAAAATATAAAAAATAAAATTTGAAGTTTGACGTTGAATTTACATAATTATCTTACCATTTTACATAATTGTGGTATTCTTGCCTTCTATATACACTCCACTGAAACCCCTTTTTCATACAGTCGATTGAAAACCGGTCAATAAGGATGGTTTGATCCAAATGAATGATTGAAATTATTAGTTTTGGGTAAAGTTCAAAGCACAGCTGCTATCAGAACCTTACTGTAAATCATAGCCTGATAAGCGTCGGCTGATGCTCACTGTTTCGTCGGTCAAAGCGCTTCAGATTTATAATTGCACCTTAAATCAAATAACTAATCTGAAATCTGAAGACGTCTACGTACGCAACGGCAGCATAGCACGATTGCAGGCAAATCGAAACTATGTATTGAGAAGCTTACTCTCTAAGATGGGTCATATTAATGCCGATTATAAACATTGTTTTGTGCGAATTTAGAGCCACGAAAAATTCTCTCGTCTCTATACAGCAGGACAACGTATAGGTCGAAAGAAACTCAAGGGCAAGATTAGTGGGACGAGAACTAGAATGATTCAATTTTGTCTGATGCCATGTATCGATGTGCTACTTACCGATGCCAAAATTCACCGATGTACTATCTACCGATGCCGAAATATGCCGATTTGCTATTTACCGATGCCAAAATTTGCTGATGTGCTATTTACCGATGCCAAAATTACGGATGTGCCATTTTCACACGAGACTTGTCGTAGACGATGTATTTGGCTGCTTCTGGAGATTTCATTAAAAATAGGCTTCTATTTGTTTGAACTCAACTATAATATTTGATCACACTCAGAATTGGCTCGCATAAGTCCGGGATTCCTATTATCATAGATAAACATAAGGGGTTTGCACCATTCATAAATTCAGCTTTTATTTTCGAATGCGACTTTTTCTGTGCGAACACTTTCTTCGTATCGTAATATTAGTTGAGAGCATATTAAAGAAGTCTCTTGTCCACAGAGGTTATTTGTTCATCATCAGGTAACATGCTAACACAATACCGTTGAAAATACCGCATTGTTAACTAATGCATAGTAGCATCTAGATTACATTTCAAATAGTAAATATTTCACTCTTTAATATTATACTAGATTCAAGTCCTGAATGATTCGATACTATTTTTTTTGCGTTTTTAAATTTTATTTTTTCACGTCCTTCAATGTATGTAAGAGGGAAATAATCATTGCCGTCAACTCGGTACGATTAACTGGTGCTGTTCAACCGATGTACAGGCATAGCGTTCGGGATCACATTTAGCCTGTTAACATTATTTAGCTCTAGTGACCGGTTAAATATGTTGACCCAATGCCACAGTAAATAAATTTGTATAGGACTCCATCAAACTGTATGCTGCGGCTATAGTAGTGCAGTCATGATATTGGCTTATTTTCATTTTTAACTTACATTGAGAGATATCATTATCTCTCTTTAATTTACTCCCTGCCGTATTACCAGCAGGGCTGTGGCAGGGAAATAGCATGAATGACCTCGTCGATTCTGTAGCGCAATTAACGATCAGTTATAATAATTGTGATCGTGACCAGACATTTTTGAGCGCTGCAAGTATGGCATCACCGAACCAATACTCGAGCTCGCTTTTCCTGCACGATTACCTGGGGCACCATGACGGTACATTCTCGTACCCAAATTTCAGTGGAGAAAGTCATGCTTAAAACATTGAACATTTTCCTTCTCTGTTCCTCTGAAGAAATTATCGGTAAGAGAAAAAAAGATGAAGATTACGACTGCCGGGCATCATCAAGTGGGAGTAAAACGTCACGTAGATAACTTAATCCGAAGAAGACAAACAGAAAGTGTCAATCATTTTATTTGATATCTTTATATTTTTATACCAGTGCCAAACGTAGTTTTTCTTAGCTTAATTCTAACTCCAAAGCAGTTAAATGAAAAATAGAGTTATTCGGTCTTTCTCGTGATGCAGAATCAAACAGATTTTTTTCTGATTTCGAACTCGAGTTCGGTTTCAGAAACGAGTATACGGGATACGCGAGACGCGAACATTTTCTGAGCGTATGATATCCAACAAATATTATCCACACTCCAATATATTTCATTATCCAATCATTATCCCATATATTACAGACCATACGGTAGGGAAACCTACGAAAACATTCCGACAGCTTATAGACGAAGCATTACGATTCCAAACAACGGCTCCGGCGATTAAATTATGATAAGTTCAGTACGATGGGGCGTGAGGCTTCTGCTTTTTTATTTGTTGGTATCATCGCTGTTAATATTGCGTAAAAATATGCTCACAGCTAGTTATTACGAATATTTATTTATTTTTTCAAATCGATGAAGAATTATATTCATGTAATTTAAATTATGATGAACTTGCAAAATATCCACGAAAACCTTAACCACCGAAAACCTATACCACCGCGTTTAATCCCATCATCAGGGTAATTGCAGTCATGACTGGCAAACTGCCGTTATCATCTAAAAGTCTTGTAACGATCACGATTTTTTCCTGTCATTGTACAAAGCCCGCCGGTAACAGTATTGACATCAACGGCAGAAATTTGACTAACTCGTTTGCACGCCCACATTATTAATTCTAATGGATTGGAGATCATTAAGCATATATTGTAACGTATGCAAATCTTAAAGTCATAAATAAAAACCCAGAACGAAAGTGAAATTTCTCAATTGGTTAGCAGACACTGGATTGCAATTGTGAAAAAATAATATACTGGACAAAACAATCGAAAGCCTCTATGTCTCAAAGCATTGAACTTATTTATACACTGAGATATATTTTGCAAAATGGACAAGCATAAGATTGATATTCTCATGCTGAGGACGACATCTTGCCAAGAGAGACGACATCTTCGAGAAGCGTGTAGTCAGCTAGAATCTAATTCTGAATTAATGCATCAATAATGCCACGCAAATCGTTTTATAAGTGCTAGTGCACTTGCTTTTTATTAAGAGCACGAATATCAGCGGTCGCCGTCAACATGACGACCAGTGACATGCCTACCAAGATTTCTAGAAGTGCTATTATTATAGATGCTATTATTACAGATGCTATTATTACAGATGCTATTATTACAGATGCTATTATTACAGATACTATTATTACAGATGCTATTATTATAGATGCGATTAATACAGATGCTATTATTACATATGCTATTATTACAGATGCTATTATTATAGATGCGATTAATACAGATGCTATTATTACATATGCTATTATTACAGGTACAGCAAACATATGATCGAGGTCAGCGTCGATCAAGCTTTATTCGGAGTTGCAATATTCCAACGCATCCACGAGCTTCTGTTATGCTGATTGCAGCTCCACTGAAATTTGCTGAAAGTCATGCAGGACATCGGAAATACAAGAGTGGATAGTCCATCCTGCAGACTGGGACTAACTTATTATATTTGTTATCAGTTAATGTAACAATTGCGAATTGGACCATGCACAAATGTAGGTCTGTGTACAGCGTTTATATAGCTGTGAAATCAGCTTTCATCGTGACCTCATGTAGAGGTATTGATGAAAACAATATTTGTTTCTCATCTGTGACAGGTACTTTCAACACTGAAACCATCTAAACCGAAAATAGCAATCTAAATATATTTGGTATTTTCTGATATATACAGAATTATTCGCAGACCTGATCGTATATGTATTACTGTAGATCATTCACAGTTTTACTGTAGATTATCCGCCTCGTGACACACCCCCGATATTACATGCCATTTTACGCCGCACTAAACGCTTTAATGTAGTGAGGAACATTAAATTCGAGAGGCGCTAACTTCCTTCACTGCATTTTAAGTGCTGACAAGTTTTATCGCTCCTCAATCTATCTTGTAAATTATTTATGCCTTTTTAACATAAGCCGCCTTCTAACTTGGAGTCCCCGTAGAAATAGCGTTCTCAATTACACGTGTCTCGCTCCACGCCTTTAGTATATATGTATATACTAGCTTATGATGCACTTCAGTGAAAATATGCGCTATACCGATTGCCTTCTTGTGTAGGCGAAAAAAGGTTAATTTAGTGTAAAAAGATCCTTTTCAATATTCGTATGGAACTAAAACTTAGCTGAACCAAAAATAATTATTACACAAGAGATGTGAAACAATATTTTAGTTCTAAACTAATATAGGGCAGGGAAAAATATACAATTCCAGATTGTAATGCCACTTGACGATTAGTTTGACAGTTTTTCAATAATATTTACAAAGTATTGCGAAGAGAACCGACCCTTGATACTGGATATCTTGTAGTTATAGGCTACACTTGAAATTCGTTTTGAATTTGAGGGACAAAATACGAGAGATCAAGCTGATGAGCAACGCGAGCTCACTCCAAATCTGGGCGTGTTGGCGAATTCTAATTTTTGCGACGAGAGTAGCGAAGAGGTTATTTCGAGTGGATGACGAGAGTCTAGTCTAGAGTGAGCCTAGAAAGCTACGTACGCCAGTTTGAGCAGATGCTAGTCTAGAATAATCCCAGAGCTAGCTACTTGAGCAGATGCTATATAGTCTAGAGTAATCCGAGAGCTAGCAAGTTTGAGCAAATGCTAGTCTAGAGTAATGCAAGAGCTAGCAAGTTTGAGCAAATGCTAGTCTAGAGTAATGCGAGAGCTAGCAAGTTTGAGCAAATGCTAGTCTAGAGTAATGCGAGAGCTAGCAAGTTTGAGCAGGCTCTAGAATAATCCGAGAGCTAGCAAGTTTGAGCAAATGCTAGTCTAATCCGAGAGCTAGCTAGTTTGCGCAGATGCTAGTCTAGAGTAATACGAGAGCTGGACAAGTTGGAGCGAGCAGCTCTAATCAAGTAAATCACCAAAATTACTCGCCAAAGATATTACCTCCAAGTCGTGAGCAATTATTGCTTCCGCTAATTTCATTTAATTACCCGACACGCAAGCCTGCCTACAACTCTAATGAACACAGATGCTTAGCAAAGGCTGGTCAGGATAATACTTAACTCAGGTCTAATCTAAAGCACAATACCGCACGCACGGCATATAAATATGCTCTCTAACCCTTGTGAATGAGTTATTGAACGATAGATAATATGAGCGATATATGATGCTTAAGATTGTGGCGCATGCAGCAAGCCATCTTCGGATAAATCAAGTTCAATCATACAGTATTTATGAAAGTATTCGAATGGAGAACGTAAGGTAGCTTTTTCATTTCGAGGGAGAAATTTCGTTCCTGTTTTTGTGACAAAACTTTAGAGACGCTGAGTAAACAAGAAGTAGTCTATAGAATTCTTACGAATAAAAATTACCCAAGCTTGGAAAGAAAAAGTCGTGTTACATTTTTTTGCCAAGATTCACAATGGTAAAGTTCAAGCAAAACTGAATGAGTTCCTAGTAAACAGTATCGAACGCCGTTTCAGTTTCAAGAATCAAGCAAGAGCTGATTTGTCGTAAAGTCTCATTTCTCAATTATCTTTCACTCTTAATATGAAGATAATTTCGTTATTTCTTACCAGGCAAGGGGCAGAGAGATGTTACAAGGACCAGCAATCGACCGCGAGAATCGATGAAGACTGCCACAAAAGCTCCATTCAAATGGAAATTCTCGGCATCGCGCAATGCGTCAGACTCAGCAAACCAATACGAATTGGAACGGCATCGTGCACTCTGTCAGACCATGCAGACCGTTGAAAATTAGAACGACATCGTGCACTCCGTCAGACCATGCGAACCGTTGAAAATTGGAACGACATCGTGCACTCCGTCAGACCATGCGAACCGTTGAAAATTGAATGGCATCGTGCACTCCGTCAGACCATGCAGACCGTTAAAAATTGGATCAACATCAGCGCAGACCAACCGTCTGTGGGGATTTGAGTTCTGAGAACACTACTGTGGTTCTCAACAGGGTTTGGGGCTAGTCACTAATCTAGTAGTTTGTAAAACATTCAATTAGGTGCAAGGTTTTTTCTAAGTTTCGACCGTATTCTTTGCAGGTGTAGCAGTATCTGTAAGGAATTTGTTGTTATGACAAAATAGCTGGTATCTCGACATTACGGTAGTAACTGTATTACGGACCGCAGCTAAACTGGAAATAGCTATATATGTATTATGGTTTTTGACTCGGATCTGTCATCCTTGTCGGACATCTCACGCTGGTCCATCACTGATATGTACAAAATGTTTGCTGTTACTCGAATAAAGTAGTAATTGTCAGTGCGTGATCCGTCTCCTACGTATTTGTATGGACACTATGACAATTATTCAGACGAATAAACAATCCGAGGAGCCTAATTAAGACAGATAAAATGAGGAAATAAAAATAGTGACAGCTTATCGTTTCGGTGATAATTAGTTCACCCAGTCTCGAAACTAAAAAGATATATTATATATTCAGAAGGTAGTACCGCATGGTTGAATTTCTACCCTCTAATGTCCTCACTGAGAACCCTACGAAACGTCACTACGCATTGACATTAGACGAGACTTCTAAAACAAAGTTATTGGTATTTCTTATCCTTTTATTTCAGTGGTGTATCTTAGTTAGAACTAAAAAAAATCTGATTGATCATATAAAACTAAATTCACAAAACCAGCCATCAAATTATAACGCACTAAAACGCATCATGAACATATTTATATTTAATATTCATTTGAACAATAAATAAAATGTGTAAATATGAGAATAAATAAAATAAAATGTAATTGTCACAAATAATCGGCTGTTGATACAAACTGTAAAAAAATTTAATTTTTATTTTCGTCTGACAGGGTCCATAATTTGCAAGGGTAACAGTCGTGAAGTCCAACTCGAGGGACCTGACAAGTTTTAGCGGCCGCGGTCCCACGTTACAGAAAAACTTTCTGGATAGAAGGCCGGGCCAACACAGCCTGGCAACTTGTGTCGCCACACAGTATTAAGGCAAGAGGAACAAGGCAACACAAAAAAAGGAAGCAGCAACAACAGTACTGCCCATAATTATAAGACTTTGCACCAGCAACTTATGGCATTAAGCTAGATAAAGCGAGAAAAAGTGGCAAGAAATCGGAAACAAGACCAATAAAATCAAAATACCGCCTATAATTTTAAGAAATGGATACAAAATTAAATAACTTTCAGAAATATCAGCGCAATTCGACCATAGAAAACGGGCTCGTAGCTAAGAAAAAATGTTCGTAAGCAATTAACAAATTCTTTCCTACGACCAGTTTCTACCGAATCAGCATCCCCGAACATTTCAAGGAAAATTTTCAATCCTTTATGTATTTTTAACCTATAATTACTTAAATTAAATAGCAGAAAATAGTAAAAGAGCACGGAATGAGTACCTTCATCCGCAATAAAATCTAAGACAAAGGATACTAGGAACAGGAAAGGGGCATTAAGATCCAGAAATGCTTTGCTGAAGAAATGGCCTCATGGCGCGGTCCTTGTATATAAGCCTTATTTGGAGCAGTCCAGCTAGGCAACTGGCAAGATCACAAATCAGAGCAAAGGAGACTGCTAGCCGGCAACTGAACGGACCTTATTAAAAATATTATATAAGGCAGTATCGACGAACCGTGGATTTCCAACGGCCACCAATAACCCGCCAACGATTTGTTAATGGGTTTGAACATTGCAACCCAGTGAAAATTTACAAACGCGTAAGCTTCTGATTTGGAGTACCAGAAGCTGGGGCGACTCTAAATTTTGTTAGGGAAAGCATCCATGGCATTCCCGAGTTCTGAACAAGGCTTCTCGCTAGCTTATGGTAAGTTCTGGCATGGTACGAGACAAAGTTCACAGTCGCCAGCTACAGAAGTTTCTAGCAATTGAATACGTGAGACTGAATTCATTACGGGACAGTTGGCAACATTTAAAACTAATTCGATTCACTTCAGAATTGCACACCGACATTTGAATTTCGAATATTTTCGCTTCGTCGTTTATGAAAAATGCACACAGTATTTATTATATGCTGTTTGTTACCCTGAAATGAGTCTAACGCATGCATTTGAAGCCGAATTTGCGACAGATGAATGGAGAATTTAACATAAATTTCATTGTTTTTTCCGAAAATGAAAAAAGATTTTCGGCGAAATAAACCGGTTAAAGTAGAGAAATATCTCTTCACTTCCGCTTCCGCATTTGCGTTTCGCGCGAGTTTCAAGTAAATCCCGAAAACTTCACAAGATAAAAAGCATCAGAAGATAGCTACTCAATAGTGAGCCTTCGTGAAGGCTTAGCAAATCTCATCTCCACGAACTCTGCTTCCTCTCACCAACAGATACCCGGTGTAACTGCCGCATTATTGAAATTATGCAGAAAACATAATTAAAGTTTGGAATAATAGCATACTAAATAATCATTAATCACTTATGATAAAGGATGTTGTAGTGATGCAAGGCGTTGAGATTTTGTCATTACTAATTTAATATAATTAAAGAATTGAAATTCAGCCTCCGGTCACCACATTGAGATTTTGTTCATCATGATTTAAATATTATAAAAGAATAGAAATTCAGCCTCTGGTCATCACAGTGACCGTCGTTAAGCAAAGTTTTGATGTATAATTGCTCGTGTCAATGCAACAAAGTTTGAGAAACATAAGTGTTAAGGTCACTTGATTGATTAAATCGCAAGCTTTCTTTGCTTTTAAATTCTTGTTCGAGGAACTTTTTATTCAGAGCTTGAATCATGCAGACATTATCAAGAAACAAATATATTCAAAATTACAAGACTTACAGAAATCAGGAACAAGGAAATTGCATGGAAAATAATTAATCAAATGAAACAATGAAGCTAAATTTATTTCGAGGAACAAGTAATTATTTAAACAAACGACGCTCTCAACATTACAACTGATATGTAACGAATCCAGTCAATCGGCAAGAGTCTAAGTGCACATCAGAATATGAACAATAAACACATAAAATTATAAAAAATATTGCAGTACATATAAAGATGTTTTCATCTGCGAGAACGCCTAACTATATACCAGGAAGCAAGAATCCTCAGCAATAATTGCTCCATTAAACAATAGCTATAATCGTTTGCTTAATTAACTGCAGTGTATGATTACCGTCCTGGCGAAGATTTTGAAGAGGGTGTGATGGAATTATGAAATTGAGCCGTCAGCTCTAAGAGAAAGATATATTAAAAAATAAAAATTACAAAACAAACCTAAAATTACCGCAAATGTTAACAAACATATCATTTCAATTGTTCTGAAAAAATTCTAATTCATTTCAGTTGGAAATTACTGATAATTTTGATAAATATCATTTATAATTTAACCGAATTTCCTTAAAATTTTATTTACGTTTTTTTATACGAAGCCTGACACTAACCGCAGCGCAGTAATTGGATAGAAGCCTCGCCTCGTACAGGCTATGCCGACCCACGATGCTTGAATTTAACTGAAATTTCTCGAAATTCCTCCTCAGAGTCTGAACAGAATATAAACTGCAAATTACTCCTTACTCAGTGATATTGAATTATACATGAAAATTGTGTCTTGTTTACCGTGAAAATCGTTGTAATTGTTAAATTTTATATGAATGTAGCATTGGAATCAGAAACTTATTGTGATGCGTGGTCGTTTCTCTGAAAACACTGCGGCGCGTCAACAGCAGACGAAACTTAAATAACTGCGCGACTTAGTAGACATTTTTCGAGCGCTAACTCTTTTGTCGTGCTCGCGTCGATGATACGTAAGCAACAGAAGACTTATTGCTGATACATATAACTCATCATGGCTGCCGTATTTTATTATGTTAAAGAGGGAACCGGTTTGCCTGCGAAAAATGTACTTACTAGAAAAATGGAGTACCCTACTAGAAAATTAGAACTGTTAGAATGAACTATTTAAAAAAAAATTAACGGTTGATAATAGTAGAAAACCGACGCTGTAGAAGTATTTATTGAAAAGAAGTCCTAAAAACATTCATTTCGTACTTTATTCTCTAAAATGGTTAATTTTGATTTCACACTACAATGCGTATGATGCATTTTATGGAATAAGATATTTGTAATCAATTAATTTAAAACTTTACTCCGATTGCTTCATCTTGTACTTTTATTTCATTTTTTGTACTGTTTTTAAACAGGGTTGCCAGACGGTAATTTTTTCCGGACAAATTCCGTGATTTAGTTTTTCTCAATTGCGTTGGCCGGCTAAAATATGATAGGAGTAATTCCTAATTAAATTTTAAATACTGCAAAAAGAAAATAAATGGAATTTTTATAGCGGAACCTACAAATAAACCAGAATATATTGAGTTTTAGCCTTTTTTGTTCTCGGATTTGGCCGATTTTAGGCAATTATGTACCACTAGGTACGTCCTGGAGAAATACATTTCGTGGTACGCATATGTACCACTTTGGAGTCAACGTGTTAATATAGTAGAATATTGAATAGGCCCTGTTGTCAATTCATAACCCTTCATCATGAATAGAAATTCGAGTCGTCAGATTAATACTCGACAAATCATATTCATGTTTTCGACACGCTTTATTGATTCAGGTTATTGACCGGTGTCTTTGAATCTCTAGAAAAATTAGCCTGGGAAGTAAGTGGAAATAATTTCATTGCGAGAGCCATTATTCAGATATCGAATAGCAACCGAAATTTCGTTCAGAAGTCAGAAAAAAAATTAGTGTCACATTGGTGTTAGTTATTAGGAATCGATTGTTCCTATGAATAAAATGATGCAGTGAAATTCCATTCCACCAACACATCTGTTGGTGCTGTATCTGTTTCGGAAACGCGATATTCACTGAGAAGAATAATGAATGAACTCGCATTGATGTTCATTCCTATGGAACATATTTTGACAATATTTTTAAACTGGTAAGATGGCGATCGAGGTACCGAGTTTCTCGCCGAAGTTCTGCTTTCTAAAGCAACTACACACGACAATGCAAGGCAATGCGCATTTTTTTTAACCATACCATCGTATAAAAGGGAAATTTCGAGTCCTTCGCGCTAGATTTGTTGCAAAAATTCTGACTTACATTTTTCCAGTAAGTGCTTTTGCTCGCAGCGACCAAGCTTGCATTCATAGTATTTTGTAGGCCTTTTTGTTGTTAAGAAATTGTTCGTTTTATATGCAATGAAATGAACATTTCCCTTCCAACTGCCGGAAAAATTGGCTTTTAAGCTTCATCACATTTATTAGTGCTTTGTTCAAAAAAATGCTTAGAAGAATAAACTAAGTTATGCTTCCGAAAAATATTTGAAGCTAAACACAGCATGCAACTAAACTAAAAATTATCGGCATCTGAGTCTGTACCAACAAATCACAATTTCCATGGAAGGCGTCCATTACCTAATTGAAAACTGAAGCCGAATTTAGGCCGGTTTAGGCACCGATAAATCACGCATAGTTTTTGAGAAAAGTTTCTTCCGCCTTTATAATCTTGTCAAATCACTCGATATTCATTGAGCGATCAGGAAAATCTCAATGGTAGCGGGGCGTGCTGAACGCTCGAGGGCTCAGCTTTGTTGGGCTCATTTAACCAAATCAAGTCGTCCGTCCGCACACCGCCTCGCGTCAAGCCACAGCAAAATATGATTTGCTTTTTAACAGCCACTTCATGATTTGAACATGATTTGTCAACATTTCAAATACATATAAAGCATTTCTCTTTTCTCAAGGATATAGTGGTTATTAAAATATACAAGAAATCCTGTAATAGTATAGGTGTATAAGTCTATGCAGAAATTACTCAACATAAGGCCAAATATTTCATAAAACATTCTGTCCAGATTTTTCCTCTCAAGGTTGTTAATTCATTGCATTTAGTAAATCAGAATAACACAAGATTAACAAGACTGTAACACAAGCTGTCATGATGAGCACCTGCAATGCAGCAAGTCGTCGAGCAATATGAGCTTGGCAGGCCAAGCAACTTCTGGCAGCATCAGGGATTCAACAGCCTAGTCCATAATTGAGTTCCTCATTAGCTTCGAGATCATAACGCAGGACGATTGAAGGTCCACGTCCACCACACGCCAGTCAGCAGCGACCGCGGCACAGCAGCTGCATGCCAACTTCACGTCGATGCTGTTTTCCTTGTAATACACAAGCCTTTCGATGCTGTTTTCCTTGTAATACACAAGCCTTTCGATGCTGTTTTCCTTGTAATACACAAGCCCTTGACAGTTCCCACAGCGAGCAACGAAGGCCTTGAGTGGCCTGTCTTTGTAAGAACAGTTGCTGTCCAAGGCATACAAACTTCAGGTAAATGCTTGGCTGTAATTAATTAGCTGGGAGAGCACCAGAAATGTTCATTGTTTGATCTTTTTTATGAGTAGAGTTGCGAATATTGTTCTCGGGAAATAAATTGGCAAAGAAGCCACCCAAAGCTGTCTTTCGGGTCCTCCGCCTGACACTTGAGTGTTGCTTACAACTGCAGCCAGTTGGCACCTGAACAAATAATTCGCGGTTAGGTGTCGCTTCAAGGCACGCCGGACGGATCACAAGCAGCGCCCGATAGTGTCCATAATTTAGGGAGGATACATGGTTGCCAATAATTCAGGGAGGATATATTGTTGTCAATAATTCAGGGAGGATACATTGTTGCCAATAATTCATGGAGGATATGTTGTTGAACACATTCAGGATGGACATGGCAGTGTTACACAACACTTCACAAAGTAGCCAATGCTACACAAGAAGCCACACCGTCACCAGTCATTTGACTGATAGAATTAGGTAGTTACGGAACGCTCGTCGACAATATTGCTGACGACATGAGAAACAGTCACTGCAAAAATGGACGCCCTCGACAACCACTAAGATAGCTGCCAGAATTAAGTGAAACATTAAAAGATGAAACTTCAAATGAGAGCCAACCACTTTTTGACGGAAATAATAACGCGATTATCGCAAGATGAAACGTCACAGGGCAGCTTTCTACCATGCAGGTCGAATTGCAGTGGCCAAGGTAAGACGACGCGGCATACAAACCACGCAGGACAAGACCTGAGAGAGAGACACCGCAACTATAATTTCTTATTATTTCTTGAGTGGGTTTATATTGCGTCACTGCCATGTAGCGGATCATCTTGCGCACCTTGTCATTCGAAGATATAGCAAGTGGCTGTTATGAGTGTCGCAAGGATCTAATTACACATCATGATAATGTGAGTCATTGCAATAAATGGAAGGAGCGACTTGAAAGAAGGTTGCTTTAATGAATTCATGCAAATGAAGCTGCTATAAATTGCGACATCCGCTAGTGATATCTTATTCGGTTCGTTGGCAACAGCAGCAATGCAACTCTAAACCTGGAACGCGTGACTTGAAAGGTGTCTGTAAAAGTGAGTATATACGTCACAGAAACACCTCAGCAGTTGAGCGTCAGAGCTCATCGCAGCAAATGGAGTTCGGCGCTAGAAAGAAGTGACCTGTTTTCAGTTAGTGGCAGGAGAGCAAGTGCGAGTAAACACTCGGGTCGCTCTATGAAAAAAGTTCAAGTCAAACACCGGAGCAAACACATCTGCGATTGATTTTCCGGACTGAGCCAAGCAATCTGGGAGCGAAGCGTCCGCCTGACTTGATCCGGCATCTGTTGCCTTCAAATGTGGATGCGAGGTGTGTGGATGCGAGGTGTGTGGATGCGAAAGCGCTGCGTCTGATGGTCTAAGAACAACAAACACGAGCAAGCACTAGCGTCAAGCGCTGCGTCTGATGGTCTAAGAACAAACACGAGCAAGCACTAGCGTCAAGCGCTGCGTCTGATGGTCTAAGAACAACAAACACGAGCATGCACTAGCGTCAAGCGCTGCGTCTGATGGTCTAAGAACTACAAACACGGGCAAGCACTAGCGTCAAGCGCTGCGTCTGATGGTATAAGAACAACAAACACGGGCAAGCACTAGCGTGAAGCGCTGTGTACGACAGTTTGAAAACAACAGCAATAAAGTTAAGGCGAGCACGGCTCTCAAAGGCTGGGTCTAACGGTCTGAAGACAAATACTACAAGCATCGGAATTATTCATTGAATGCATATTTGCATAATTGATTCGGGTGGATGTCCTCCAAGCATGATATTGCTATTCCCCGATTTAAAGTCATCCTTCACGCAGGTTGAACATCTTTCGAATATATTAAATGTTTCCAATGCTAACCTTATCTAATGGCCAGATAACTTGAGTTGCCGTCTTTAGCTGAAGTGATTATAAGGATGAGACGTGGGATAACATCAGAGGTAACAAGGTTCTCGTAGTCCAGACTTTGATAGACGAACTGTTTATAATGGTTTAACATTCATACTATTTGCCTTATTTATATCGTTGCTTGAAGTTATTTCAAACGTAACAGTAGTCCAGCAATTATCTCAATCACCGGACACGCCAGCTTGTAATTAAAAGTCATCGGGGCTGTTCGGGAGAATTCGTTTCTAGGAATAGGCTCGAAACTCCAATCTCCAAGCTTTGAACACTCCCGACTGCGTTGAAAATAATCTTTAATAAAAAATATCGGTAATTCCAAAATGTCTCTGAATGAATGCCGAAAACAGCAGTTTATACTGCGCAATCTTGTTCAAGTTTTAATTACACGTAAAAGAACAGAACAGATAAGGAATTTGAATTGGCAGCGGCAGAGAATTCGGAAAAATTACATTAAACATATAATGGAGGAAAATATTTTTGGCAAACAGAAACGGGAAATAAAATAGTAACAAAATTAGGCACACTCAAACTAGGGTAGAGCTTGTATACAATTTTCAGCAATTACAAAGGAAAGCAAAATTTGTTGAAAAAAATTCACCGAACACAAACTAGTGCAAAAGTTTCAGAAAAATTTCAGTAAGTAAAAACCGAAAGAAAACTTACAGAAGGAATCAAGAAACGCAATCCAGAATCAAAGTTGTAGAAAAAAAAACCCTGCGAACACAAGCCGAGACAGGGTCAGAGGAAACCCCTTTTGAGCACGCAACGCAGAGTTGGAATTTTAGGAATTCTCAGAGACTTGATATTCCAAAGCTCCATCAGGATCGATGACGGGAACGTGTAGCTGACCAAGTCCAGACTAGCGCATCGGTAAGAAATAACGGCGGTTTAAGGGCGTCCATGTATGGCCGACGATCTGCCGACGGTAATTCAGCTCAAACTTCTAGCAAGAGAGACGGAAGCTGAGCCACTACAAAGAGATGCCATTCACAAAATTCAACTACCCGTCAAATGAATCAATATTTAAGCTTGTAGCGAAACATAGTAGAATGCGAAAAAATCCATCATAATCAGATAGCCCAATTGACGGTGAATCAATGAACAAATATGATAAATGGATGAAATACAAGAGAAATTAGTACTCATGAGATGCACACATGCATTTAAAGCTGAATTAAAATCAAACAAGCGGCTCGCAACGGAAAGTTTTAAATTAGAAATTTAGCAAAGAAACATAATATGAATTAATGTCCGATCTTAATCTCTTGATTTCAAGATTGGAATTTCCTGTACGAGTCAACTAGCAAATGCAGATGAGTATTTAGATTCACGAACGAATTAATGAGTATTTAATTAGTGATTCATTGATTAAAGTATTGCGGAATAGTTATAAGAACCAGTCGTGTGATGATAATGAAATAGGGTCTAGATACAAATGAAAATAGGGTCTGAATAAAAAACTGCCATGTGGTCATAATAAAATCTGGTCTATATAATTGCTTACCAATTAAACACAGTACAATTAGATACAAAGATAATTTTTGTTATTCAATATAAATACGATAAATCACGATACAAATCTACAGTATTCACTTTATCGAGGATAAAAAAGATTTAAACGGACATCAGTGATATTATTAAATTTGAATAAATAATTTTGAATTCATGTGAACTAGTGCGCCTCATGTGAACTAGTGCGCCACATGTGAACTAGTGCGCCTCTGTGAACTAGTGCGCCTCATGTGAACTAGTGCGCCTATGTGAACTAGTGCCTGTCTCTTATACACATCTAGATGTGTATAAGAGACAGGTGTGTGGATGCGAGGTGTGTGGATGCGAGGTGTGTGGATGCGAGGTGTATGGATGCGAGGTGTGTAGACGCGAGGTGTGTGGGTGCGAGGTATGTATGTAAGGAGCACAATATCAAAAAATTCAATATGACCCCAAACGGGAACCCAAGTTGATACCCGTCATGTAAATATGGCGGATTGATCTGCACAAATTTCATGCTGGACGAGACAAAGAGAAACTGCCCAACTTGCCAAAAAAACATTCAATCAAGAATTTGAACAAAAAAACACACAAAAATTCACCATTTTTATTATTAAGTTATTTGGTCCAGTTCTACCATTCAGTTCAAAATCTTGGAGCATAATATGATTAGGTAATTAGTAAAGTAAAATTTACATTGTAGGTATTGAAGCAGTGGAAAGCATGTCAAAGCAATACAATAAATTTGCTCCCGAGTGTCGCAATAGGAAAGTGGTTCATTGTTGATTTCTTTATTTTGGCCCCGAATCAGAGACTGTCAAAAGCATTGAAAGTTTTAATCACATAATACCATCGAAATGTCAATCTTATGCATTATTGGCGAGCAATTTTAAATCAGCTCGTGCTTCAAGCACAAAAATACTCTTTCTATTCATATGCGATCGTCCGTTGTTTATGAATATAGTTGTTCGCAGTGCGCATCAGCATGGCGTGCGCGGTATGACGTCATGCAATTTTTATGCTAGACTGACGGAGCACAAAAGAAGAAGCTATCGAACAGGAAACGGGCTTGCTCATTACCTCATTCATCTGTACGCGTTCATGTTGAGCAGTACAACGTACCGTTATACGATAGTGATTTCCAGAATTTTCGCTTTAACAACAGGTGTTTCTGATCTGCTAATTTTATAATCACTGTATATTTTCAAACAGAAGTCTATTGTCTAAATGCCACATTTAGTTCCTGTACTCTCAAAGTTAAAAATAGATAGGATGTGTCTTCTTTGTTCATTTCACGTTGATTTGTTTTCATTTGTCGATTTAGGTTTTAAAATACAAACCGTGAATTTGAGTTTACTAATTGATTGCAAGACGTCTTCTCTGACAAATAAATGGTGAATGTTTATATTATTTTCTTACTTTTTAAATTATTGATAAATTTTGATTTCAGCAATCAAGTTATCTTAATACATTTTCAACCAATAGTCGTATGTTTTACTAATAAGTCAGAACCATGCATAACTCAATTTATTTTCCAACAAGAACACAGAATGCCGGAATAAGTTATAAATCTACTTCGCTAAGGCACGAACAGGAATATTTTCAAGTTGGCTTACATTGCATTATATGCAGCGGACACTTGAACTCGGCAACAATTTAAAGACCGCGACGTAACTTTAACGTTCCGGAAAACAATGCAGGCAATATCTGGACGAGAAATTCCGGAAAACAATCCAGGCAATATCTGGACAAGACGGACTATCACTCAACGGCTCCTTACGAGATTCTCCTGCACATGACAGAAGTCTTGCGTTACTCGAGGCGTGACACAGAACGCGGGGCTGGAAGTAACGAGTATACCAAAAAATATTATATTTGTTATGGGTAGCTTACATGGGCGAAAGATGGTCGACTTTTTTATACAGGAGAAAAGATAGGTTCGTCTGCGAAGATCTCACGGTTTTTTTCGATGAAGGAGAAAAGTAATCAAGTACTATGAAAGTCTATTGCACTACGAGCAAAGACTATATTTGATATGATGATTACATAGAAATTATCTGAACGGGTTAAAAATATTGGAAATGGAGCCTGATTTTGCTTAATTTCTCATCCCATATTTTATACTAAAATATGGTTCATAGTCAAGAGAACACGAAAATACTGCTGTATTAGTCAAAACCCTGGAATTATCACATAAATGTTCACTTCTAATGAGCCAAAAACATAATAATTTCGTATTTTCAACGAAATTGAAGCTCAAATAGCCTTTGTCTTATAACGTGAATATACCTAAAATTCGAGGTCTAGGAGCGCACATGAAAATTTCCGTTTTTGCGGACCTAGACCGGCCGGTCTGAAAGCCCCCAAGTCCATTCACGGCGCATCGCCATAATTTTCCTTTCAGAATGAAATAAGCGCTCCATGAAGAGCCTCGCTTTGATTCCAGGCTTAACGAAGACCCATGTTAAATCAATGGTGGAATTATTAGAGAGCTGATGGTTGCAGCCGGCATAAGCACGGCCATTCAATGGCCAGAGATTCAACGTTCGAAATTCTGAACAGGGATATGCGGGGGACCGGTGCCACGCTAGACAAGCAGCTTGATGTTATTAAATTCTGGTACATGATATATATTCAGGATAAACTCAATCATGAAATGCAGATAAGAGTTAACCCCGTTTTCCAAAATTGAATGAAAAAATGTATGAGGGGATATGAGCTAAATATTGACCGAGGAATTATCGAGCAGATTAATTAGCGTCAAGCACAAGCAAAATGACAGGACGTTGAAAAGTGCAAAATGTCATAAGGTTGAACAAAACAAACATACAACAGAGCCGCGATGACAGCTAGTGAGCGATGTGGGCTCTATATGAGGCGGCCCGGCAGTGACAGGAAGCAATTACACCGACAGGACATTTTGCCATACCAATACAATTGTTTGAATACCGCATAAAATAAAATTTACCTTCATATATTAAAATGCAAAAAATGAAATATAATATAGTTGAAGGAAAAATGGAGGAGCTGAAAAAAAAGTCATGTATTTAAACGATAGCTAAAATTTTCGGTTTAACGAATACTTGCAATTTCATCAATGATTTTAAGGATATCGTGTAAAAAGGATAAATTGCTTTTTGCTGTTCACAAGCATCATGGTTCAGCACAGCCAACACTTTTGTGAGGAAGTTTTGTAATCAACGAAGTTTTCAGCGCCAGGGGCGTTCGCTGTACGGTTGAAGCTTCAGTGCAATTTCCGGTGTAGTAAACAAGCAAAATGCAATGAGTGATCAGTTCAAAAAAACAATGTATAGTTCTTTAATCTGTAGCCAATACAATGCGGTGTCAAGCAAAAGTTCCAAGATCGATTATACCTTGCCTTCAGCGCTCAATAACAACTTGCGGTTAACAATGGAAATATCATTATGTTCGAAAATTGAGCAACTGATTAAAAATGGCGAAAACAAAGAAACTTCATGTATTTCCAACTTATATTCAGTGATTTTCTTAACTTAGATTTTTAAAATGAGTATGTAGAAAACGAAAAACATCTTCAATGAAAACGTTTTCATTGAATACGTGTACGTGTTGATGGAAGCTCAGATAACAGAAGCTGAATTTACTTGACATATATATATTTTTTGCTTTTAAATTCTCGGTGAACTTGCGAATTAAGCAGACGATTTAAGTAACTCAATGAAAAAAATATTATGCAGGATTCAACTAGATCGTCTCTCCATAGTCTTTCAAGACCAATAAAGGCTCCTATATATCATCGCACTAACCGGATGCTCAAAGTTTTGGTTGTGAGCTTTGAGCTTGGCGCTTTGAGCTCAGCTCACTTCACTGCTCCCTTGTATTACGGATAAATTCTGTCCCCTCTCGGCCATTGACGTCGCACTTGCAGAGCTTCTTTTTCAGGCTCAAGAGTCATTACTATTTCAGTTATTATAATAATTTCTCAAAATACAGGATGCATTCCAATATACATATTATTAAAATGGAATCTCCAATGCCTATTCCAGATTTGATACTACAGTACTGTTCCAGATTATGAATAAATTATATATTCATCTTGACTATTTGATTCAGCACGAAACTGATTGATTTTAAAACTTATTTGATTCTCTGATTTTTTCTTAATAAATTAAATAACTGCGTTCTAATCTAAATTTGGGGGCAGCTATTAATTTCTTGACGCCAAATTGCTCGCAAACTCGCTTATTATGGTCGTCTTCCATGAGAACGACGCATCATCTTCAAAATGGGAATTTCCCCAGGGGAAGATTAATTATGTCCATCTCATTAATGTGAATGAGCACAAGCAGAACCCGGGGAATCGACCTCGTCCGATTCCCACTTAATAGAATGAAGGAAAAGTCTTTAACTTGGTCGTAGTCTTTCGTCCAATAACACAAGCCAGTCTTCAACTCTAGCAGCCAATATTCTTACAGTCCTTTAACTAAAAAAGTCCAAGGTTCACATGAAACCTAAATTCAGGCGAACCGTACGTACAACTCACGACAGTTCGTATTACTTTTCTGCACTTCAAATTGTACCGACCAAAGCATGCACCAACTTTTGACACCGACTTCAGTAAGTTAACTCAAAATGCTTCTCGTTACAAAACCACAACGAAAGCGAACAAGGATTAAACTGCTGGAAACCATTTGGCAAGTGAAACTGAGCTTGGCAGCAGAAATTGTCCGTAAATTCTAGGAAAGTCGTCAGGGCAAGAGATGTCGTAGACAAGAATGCTCAGAAAAAACGGACATGCAAGCCATCAAACTTTAAATTGACTCGATGCGAACGACCTTACATGGACTGACAGTCGGGTAAATCAATCTGTACGTTTATTATATCAAGTAAATAATTTTGTATAGATATTGAATGCAGAAGGAAGAGCAGCTCAGCGTGCTTAGGCAGCATATAATGAACCCAATTTGGCATTTGTTGTTCTTCATGACGTATTTTTCAGGAAGCAAATTATGCGACAACGGTAGTCCTGATACATCAATTTAAATTGAATCGAATAATGATAAAGCATTTTTGATTCAAATAAAACAAAGTTCAAATGGTTGGAGACATTTTAGTTGCTAAAGAAAGTTTAATAAATAAAAATAATTACAATAAATGTGCATTCAATTAATTGAAACTATCATTTTGCTTCTCAGCGTGATGGTTAAAAGCCCCTGTACCATACACCGTCAATTGTAGATAAGTCTAAAATGGAAATAGACTTTGGTGTTTTCATATGAGGAAATGTCGGGAACGAGCGAAATAAGTCAGTTTTTAAATACTTTACGTAATGAATATACAGGGTGTCCCAAAAAAAAACTATACCCAACTTTGAATGGCTGTAACTCGAAAAGTAATAGAGGTAAAAAATTTTGGAAGGTCAGGATTTGTTCTCTATGTTTTTCTCCATTTCTCCACCAAAAAAATCAGACAGATTGATGTAGCCATAAAAGTTTGATAGAACTTTTAGTGACATGCGGTAAAATCGTGCTTGCGCTAAGTTTTAGTAAGATCATTTTGCATAATCATTACGTTGTCTTGACACGTTTTCTTTTCGCTGTTTGATTTTTAGCGCATTTTCTCATTTATGAAAAAATGCACGATTGTGCTCGCCTTGACCGTCTGTCCGTCCGTCCGTCTGTCCGTCTGTCTGTCTGTCCGTGACTTCGTGTTTTCGTCGATAAGAAAATGCGCTCTCTGTCGCTCACTGC
Source organism: Hyalella azteca (assembly GCF_000764305.2). Classification (NCBI taxonomy): domain Eukaryota; kingdom Metazoa; phylum Arthropoda; class Malacostraca; order Amphipoda; family Hyalellidae; genus Hyalella; species Hyalella azteca. The sequence continues at coordinate 56,515 of NW_025933189.1, forward strand.
AGTGAGTACTGAGTTCCATTTTTTGTATCTTTGGTGAGACAAAAATATGGCAATCTTTGGTGAGAGGCAATCTTGACAATCTTTGGTGAGAGGCAATTATGACAATCTTTGGTGAGACACAATCATGACAATCTTTGGTTAGAGACAATCATGGCAATCTTTGGTGAGAGGCAATCATGACAATCTTTGGTGAGACACAATCATGACAATCTTTGGTGATAGACAATCATGGCAATCTTTGGTGAGAGGCAATCATGACAATCTTTGGTGAGACACAATCATGACAATCTCTGATGAGACACAATCATGGCAATCTTTGGTAAGAGACAATCATGGCAATCTTTGGTGAGAGAGAATTTAAAAACCAAAGATTGCCTCTCACCAAAGATTGCCATGTTTTGTCTCATCAAAGATCCAAAAAATGTAACTCAGTACTCACTGCAGTGAGTGACAGAGAGCGCATTTTCTCGTCGACGAAAACATGAAGTCACGGACAGACGGACGGACAGACAGACGGACATACGGCTNAAGCACGATTTTAGCACATGTCACTGAAAGTTCTATCAAACGCTTATGGCTACATCGATCTGTCTGATTTTTGGTGGAGAAATGGAGAAAAACATAGGGAACAAATCTTGACCTTCCAAAATTGTTTAACTCTATTACTTTTCGAGTTACAGCCATTCAAAGTTGGGTATCGTTTTTTTGGGGCACCCTGTATAGGTTATAGATCAGCTTTAGTTATAGAGAGGCAATTAATCGGTAAAGAAAAAGCAGCTTCTGTTAACTGAGCATCCACCAAGACAAGTTCTTCTTGTACATGTCTGCTGGCTTCTAATACTTCACGGTCTATATAGGTCTGCTCGTCCAAAACACTTTTAGATGAGGCTGCTTATTTATTTAAGGGTATTAATTCTGCAGAAAATGCATGAAAATTTTCATGACATACTGAAAGAATTTATACAGGGAACATTTTAAAATAATGAATGCTTTGTAGAGGGTTGTGTATATGCACAACTCTCTAGACTGTTGTAGAATATGTAAATGATATAATAAAATGAAAATTAATATTATTTACAAAATTTCTGCTCACATTTCCATGTACTTTAATACTAACTCAAATCAAACCGAAGTATTACTGACGATTATTTTTATTTCAAATCCATAATACTTTTTCACATAATCAAGTGCAGGAATTTTTTTTCTGTTTTTATAGCATCAATAATTGAGGTAGGAGTTCGTGACATTAATTAAAATCAGGGATGTGCTCAGTCGTTGTCAGCTAAACTCATTAAATGGTGGACACGAGGAACGGACGGACGGACGGACGGGTACCCCACTGAGATTGCGGAAACGATTTAGTGTGTCCCGCGCTACTGAAATAGCTTGGCTTCAACGTTCGCAAGAAATTGCTGTTACCAGTTAGACTTCGATAGAATTCGCGCCAACGAACGAGGATGAGCAACACGAGCGTGGAATCAATCATAATTAATCAAAGTATGAATTGAACTATAATGACTTTGAGGATCGTTTTTTTAAGGTGACACTTATTGTCTAAAACAAGATCTTTAATTCGTACCGATGATGACAACATAATTTAATTAACTACTGACACGCTGTAATGCGACTAATAAGTTAAATGAATAAAGAATCGGATGAATAGAAATAGAAACGAGAAAAATTTTTTCCTATCATCACAGCTGAGTTATGGTGATAAGATTCTTAATTTACGAAGAGACAGACGTTAGAAGATCATGGAGTTAGCTCATGGCTGTTATTCCCGCAGTTTAAACGGCTGTAACGATACGTTTGATTATCAGCACTATAAATGTGTCATTACATGTGCTAACAATAGTGACGATTATCATAACGATAAATGTGTCATTACAAACAATAACGACAACGAGCTGCTTAACCACTACGACCACGCGATGTCTCCTAATATGTACGTTAGCACGCAGAGGTGATCGATTTTCGGGCCGTTCTCGCCAATCCCAATTTGACGCTCATCGATAAAATTATTGAGACCCGCGAGACGGCCGCAAAATTGCCTAACTTGCCGCGAAGAATTGCAGGAATTAGCGACGCGATGACGGGTAGCTAGATCCTCAGGAGGTTCCTTGCTCATCTCCCCATGATGAGAGTGTCTAGTGGGAAGCACCGAGGAAATAGGAGAAAATTTTCCTATAATCAGTATTAGTTTGTAAAGAAAAAGTTATATATTTTACTGCACTATATTAGATCATTAGAGATTAATTCACTTTATTGAACGAGTTCTTCCAGGTCTTGAAACTGAAGTGGACTGACAAACTGGAATGACAAACTGGAAACTAAATCTTACTAGGCAAGTCCAACAGCATTAGTCACATCCAAATCGAGTGAAGTGTTCTTGAAGACATCATTTTGTTGTATTAGTGAAAAATGAATATAATCTAAAACTATTACATAGATCAACGAGAAAAAAAAATCTGAAAATAAATATCCATCCCATAGCGTTGGGCAATCAGAGGCCATGAAAACACGGGCTGAAATTTATACGTGAAGTCATAGGGCAGATAAAAGCAGCAGTGGATGACGAAGACCGAGATTGCGTCACGAGTCAACGGCTCACATTAGCGCATCATTGGGTGCAATTTACTAAGATCTTTTATAAGATAGACGCTCCATTAATCTTCATGACGAGAGTTACGCAGAAAGGAGTGGCCACTGCCGCTTGCAGAGCCAGCAGTGCACATGGTGGGCAGTGTAGAGCAGTGTTAGGCAGTGTGGAGAGACCGCTGCCACCTGCAGAGCCAGCAGTGTACATGATGTGAACTAGTGCGCCTCATGTGAACTAGTGCGCCTCATGTGAACTAGTGCGCCTCATGTGAACTAGTGCGCCTGATGCTTGTTAAAGGCACCACACAATAAAAACATGGAGAAAATTGACTCATTACAACTCAACTTTACGAGCTCGAGTTATCGCATGTAATTAAGGCTTGTGAATAATATGGACATTGAATATGCATTCTCAGCGGAACCTGACAGCAGAAAATGTGTATTTTATTAAATAAATGTACTGAGAGTGGCAATTTAAATTATCCATACACTAATTTTGAACATATGGATATGAAAAATTTGGGGCCTTTATTTACAGTACGTACATATTCCTGAAATATTAAAGCTTCGTAAAGATGAAAAAAGTAATTAAATATTAGGTGCATTTACCTCAGACTTTTTGATCCAAAAATCTTAGAAGTGACGCTTCGCAAATTTTATTGCAAAGTGGACATAAAAGCTCAGAAGAATTACGTTTCATGTCAACCATTAACATCATCTAAAGCGTAATTGAAAGTAATCAACACTTTCTGCAATAATTATTTACATCTTTCACTTTGATATGCAAGTGACATTCCACGAAACCTGCTAGAAATTAGGGCACTGAACAAGCGCGGTCACAAAGCCACGGAGCAACACACGTCCACACACCACCACGCCCGTGAGCGCACTGAAGGGTCGGCACGGCGAACGCTCCCATAACCTGAGGTCAAAACTTCGCTCCAAGGCTTGTTAGGAAACATTGCTTCTGGAAACTGGAAAATCAGATTCCAGTCAAAACTGGTTTGAAAAAACGATTTCAATGCGAAAATGTTTCCCACTGCTTACTGAGAAATAATTTATGATGGTTGAAATCAACCAATAAAGTCTGAATTGATCGGCTCTATAGATAGCGCGGCCACACTGAGTCTGAAGCCGAGCACAACTAATAACAAAATTAATTGGGAGACAATTGCTTTGTGTTCAGTCGGTAATGAAAATCTTATTAGTGGCGTAATCGGCGATTCATTTCGTCTCGAGTAATTGCAGGCTTCGAGCTACGAGAGCTTTTGATAGGAAATTTTAGCCTGGGTTCCTAGTGTTTATGGTGGGTGATGATACGAGCGTGGCACGTGCGGCGGAAAGGCTACGGTCAGACAGACACTCACAGCAGGCGTTTCATAACAGAAATAAAATACTTGAAAAAAACTTTTTAAAAAACCACGTTTTTCTTGTGGACTAAAAAGTAGAAAATAAATTATGGCTCGCCCCAAAAAACGTGTGTCGGGCAGATTTATGATTAAAGCGAAAAGCACACAAAGCTGAGCTTCCCTAAAAGTTTCAGAGCGCTAGCTAGCGGGAAAGTTGGTGAAATATCGATTGCAAGATTTGATCATCACAAACAGACATACAGACAGACAGACAGACAGACGGACACGAAAGCGAGCTAAGAAAAACGTGGTAATAATAAAATATCGATGCATCTCGTATATATAAAAGGACGAAACTTGAAAACACCGATATATATAACTTCTCACTTGTCTTCTGATTTGTGAATATATCCTTGTACAATCATGTGCGCGCTTCTCATTTTACATAACGTTCTTTCTTCGTAATATTCTTTCTTCGTAATATACTGCATAATATGTACATATTATGATGTTCCGAAGTTTTGATAACGATAACGAAGTTTCGAAAAAGTAGATACACAAGAGGTTCTTCCCTTTATTTTTGACTTCTAAGTAGAAACTACAAAGAAAAACTTGTTACACAGAAGTACAATATTCTAAATCTAATAATGCCAATTTTTACTTATGAACAATTTATGGGTCATAAGAATAGAATAGCATTCCGGTCTTGAAAATTACGACTCACATGGTTCCGAATGTGGCCAACGGCGATACGAGTTAGTTACAGGGCTGTGATAGTGACTTGAGGTACAGGGCTGTGATAGTGACAACGGACAAATTTTAAATCGTAAGACAAATCGTAATTACGCGTTCTAGTCCACTTTATATGGCGGTGGCAGTAACTCGGATGTATATGAAAGCTGCCACATACGTATTTGTCCAGGAGAACTTCGAATCAGCTTACCTAGAGCCTCTGTTAAAAATAAACAGACATTGACGCTTATCTGATTCCAAATCATATCTCCAAGCAACCTGTTGATTTTGTCGAAACTCCTGAAACGCGTTGTGGTCTGACGGCTGTACAACCATCTTCAGCGGTCCGGTCTCATGCCTCGCCTCCCGTCTGCATACCGTCATCTCCATTCGACGGAAACCGTCGTGCTGAAGGTGCTTCTCCAGACCGCCGTGCTGAAGGTGCTTCTCCAGACCGTCTAGATGTGTATAAGAGACAGGTGTTAGGCAGTGTGGAGAGACCGCTATCACCTGCAGAGCCAGCAGTGTACATGGTGGACAGTGTAGAGCAGTGTTAGGCAGTGTGAAGAGATCGCTGCCACCTGCAGAGCCAGCAGTGTACATGGTGGGCAGTGTAGAGCAGTGTTAGGCAGTGTGGAGAGACCGCTGCCACCTGCAGAGCTAGCAATGTACAAGGTTTGTAACGGAGAGCAGTGTTAAAAGTCAGTTATGGGAGGCAGACGAAAAGCATATGCTCTGCCTGCGCTATTAACTTTCTGAATGAAATATATTGATGAATATTGTGGGAGTTCGATGGAGGCTTCAAATTCAACATGAATCAAGCCTCGGACACAATTGAAGATCCTTCTTTCATGAGTGATAATTATCTAGTAACTGACGACGAATTGATCCGACGATTATAATCATTGATACGATGATCATAATCATTATTCAAGTCTATAACTATCGGTCAGCTGACGGTAACTCTCGATGCCAGGTTTGCATAGATACAAATTTGATTGAAACACGGTAAATTTGTCAGTAAATTAAAAGTTTTAACTGGAAAACATAACTAATACCCAGCCATTATGCGTAACACATCAGCTCTACAAGCAGGTGTGTTAGCACTCTGACGCTACGAAATTTCAGCTCTAGCGCACCTCTGGGACGACAGCATAATTACAGCTGCAAATAAAAAGCAGGTATCGACAAGATAGTTTAAATTGTACAACTAACGTTTTGCCAAAAGTTTTTTTAACATTAGCTGGAAAATTATTTAATGATTCTACTTAAAAAAATTCTGCAACACTTCTTGTTTATTACGAAGATTAGGCCAACGCAATAACATTTAAGAGCACGGAGCAAAAATGCGTGCGGTGTGAAATCTCGGAAAATTTTGCTGGTCTTGCAGCTTGGAAACAAAAAGCGGGCATTACTGAGCCCCGGTACACCAGGCCTGATAAGCGCTCCAGCGTCGACGCCTTCAAATTTTCCAGAAATTCACAAATACGGAGAGGCGCTCGTCACGCCTCCGTGTTTGCTAAAACACGAGCAAAAAGATTTTTATTGTAGTGAAACAAAAGCGGATCTTAAAACAACCATAAACAGGGGTAAGCATCGCATCCAGGCTCCGGGCACAACGATCTAAAAACTACGACAAACACGGGCAAACACTAGCGTCAAGCGCTGCGTCTGCTGGTCTAAGAACAACAAACACGAGCATGCACTAGCGTCAAGCGCATATTCGTAAAGTTCGTTAACTCTTGCTACGATATTCGTAAAGTTCGTTAACTCTTGCTACGATATTCGTGAGTTCTCGCTACCACTTGCTACGATATATTCGTGAGAGTTTGTTACCACTTGCTACGATATTCGTGAGAGTTCGTTACCACTTGCTACGGTATTCGTGAGAATTCTTTATCACTTGCTACGATATTCGAGAGAGTTCGTTGCCACTTGCTACGATATCCGTGAGAGTTCGTAATCACCAAAGCATTCACGACGCCCACAAGCTGATGTCAAACACGTGTCACTACGGAAACTTTTCTTACTGATGAACATAAAAGAAATAAGTCCTATATATAGATTTTCAACAAGGAAATGCTCTTTACAATTATTGCATAAATATTACTATACACAAAATTTTCTGGACTGATATCTCGCAGATAACATGTCAATGAGTTATTTCATATCGTGAAGATTGTATTATCTTTTTATCGTTAGTACCAGTAATTTATTATATATGAATGATATATATACACAATTATCACAGGTGGCTGTCGAAACAACCATGCACCAACCCATGTCGGAACGCGTCTCATTATTCCGGCGATTCGGAATTATTTCCTCTTTAATTTACATGCACGTCTCGGCAAGACCATGCACATAAATGGGACAGCTAGGTAATTTTTCCTCACTAAGAGCTCGTCCAAACAGTTTTATTATTATTATTAAATTAACAGAATTTTGTTCACTCCTGTATAGGCGAAATATATATATATATTCAATGCAAAACTTCTGGCGAGTCTTCCATTGAATATATATATATATATAGTTGCATGTTTTCCTTGCGCTTCTCGTGCTTCTAAAACTGGTTTAACGTGTACAAATGCATGACTTATAAACATGCGGTATATGCTGCTGGTATAGCGGTGGCAAAAGGAGTAATTAATGAAGATGGCTTCGGCTAGAAGAATGTGCTTGCTTTGAATCTTGCGAAGAAGAAAGTGAAATATTCCTGATTTCGAAGAGCATTTGACTGGTCATGGAAGTTGAACTTTTTGTGCATCCGCTGGGAGCTTCATGCTTCGATCCGATCCAATTTGATGGTTTACTCTCAACGGAACTCAAAATCATACCTCTTGTCAATATGGTAGAATAGTATATACATTACAACGTTCCATGCAATGAGCTGCAGCATACCAGACACAATATCGACCTGCGTGTCTCGCTCTTGTAGCGCCCGCCATACTTGCAGCGACAGTGACGGGTAGTCTTCCTCTGGCTCACTCCACTCAACTGCGGTCCAATCCCGCGTAGGTGCATCAATGTCGCCAAGAGGCAGTGAGTTCGCTGATTGTCTTCTTCTTATGAGGCTTCTGATAAACTTAGCCATTCTTCCTGGTTTTTGAAGGTTCAGACCTCTGGAATTTTTGACTTACGAATTAAATTTGCGAAGATTTATGCTTAAAATCGCGTAGTAATGAATGACTCTGTATCAGCGATACCTCCATGTGTTTCGCTCTCGGAGTAATTATGTTAGTCCGGGAGCTTTGTGACGCACGATTTAATAAGGGGGTAATAAGTCGGCAGACTTGATCCTTGTTTCCTTATATTTCGGCGTCGAAACCTGCACGTACAGGATTCTATAAGAGTGTGAACATACAAGAAACCGAGATCATATAATGATAATTATAGTTTAATGAACGCAGATCATGAAGAAAATATTAAAGTAGTTCAAAACGAGGCGCAACCCAAGAAACAGGTAGCTGTTCATCCCAGAAAACCCTCTCTGTTTATACGAGCGATTTAAAAACACCCAGACAAAACTTTTTAATTTTTTGTGTCTGAAGATTCATAATATACCAGATTATATATGATATACTTTTTGTATAGGTCACTCATCCCTCCAAGGCTTCCTTAGTGGTCACAAATTAAGGCCATCCGTTTAAATGTTGTGCCTCTGCATTACATGAATTCTCGGAGCAGCTGCAAGGGCCACGCACTCTCTACAAACTCGTTGTATGTTACTTATCGTCCCTCCGAACGTAGTCGCTCCACTACCTGGTCCCTGCCAGGTTACCAAATTCAAGGTTCACTCATTACTAGAGGACTTGACATCACTCCCTGAGTTTATCACAAAAATTCTGGGGTTTGGGGACCAAGAGCTTGACATTCTTTGAAACCCACATTGTCGGGGAACAGAGAGCTCTCCTAGGAGTGCAGGAACCGAGAGGCCATATAGATGGGGAGGTGACTGAGTTAGATAAATTCCTTTTAGGTTTGATTATAGATATGTATAAGTATATTTCTTCCATTTATAGAGCTCTTTCCTTTAGTTGGATTTAATAAAATTCTTAAAAAATCCTTTCAGAGCTCTAGCTAGCTCCGTGACAGATCTTCAAACCCTGAACCACGCCCATGGGGTAGATCCCTTGCGCTGCAAGTTGCCGGAATTTTTGAATAACAAGTGGCGCGAACTGAAAGGGAGGCACGTCCTGGAAAGTGGAGCTCATCCAAAATTCAAAGTTTTCGCGAACTTCCTCGTCCAAACTGCGGACCTTCTGTGTGCGGACGTAACTCGCGTCGGTTCGTCGAAATCCAATGTCGAAGCGGTGCCCAAGAAATTTGTCAACTCTTTTCAAACGGTAACCTCCGAAGAATTTGCAAGCCCTCTACCGGGCTTCAAGTGCCCCCTGCACCGATCTAACACCCATGAGCTCACGAATTGTACCGCATTCGCCGAAATGACTCTGAGAATTAAATTGCTTCTAGTTGGCAGCTACGGACTCTGCTACAGGTGTCTCGGCCCTCATGTTGCCGCCAACTGCGACAAGGCTGTATCGTGTCGCATCTGCAATAACACTAATCACGCTGCCGTGCTGCACCAAGAGAGGCAAGCGTCAAAACTAAACCGCATGACAGGGAGAATGAACGCTACACATTCGGCCGTTCCCAGGGGTTTCGAGGCTGACAACAGCGGGGCAACCGCGTTGTGCACCGAAACAAGCCGTGGAACCTGCTCGCCGGCCTACGGTAAGACCGTTCTGGTAGAGGTGTTCTCCCCTGATCCGGCAGTCCAGCCCTTTAAAACCTATGCTATAATCGATGAGCAGTCTAACCAGTCCTTTGCAACGTCCAGACTACTGGACTCCCTTAAAATCGTAGCTCCCGTCTCATGTTACACGGTCAGTACGCTGAGTAAATTCAAATCGCGTTGTGTTGGCCGCGCGGTTGAGGGACTGACTATTATGGGTTTTACAGAGACCGAAACGTTTAGGCTGCCGCGCCTATTCGAAAACAATTCGATTCCCGACACTCGTCTCGAGGTAGCAACCCCAGAAGTTGTACGTAAATGTCCTCAAATACAGCATTTGGCCGATAATTTCCCCCTTGTCAATACTAATCTAACGGTGGACATTCTAATTGGCCGAGACGCCGGGAACCTTATGCCGACCACGGTAGTTCATAACTCGATCCCCGTCGTTCATCATACTACGCTTGGTTGGGCTGTCGTCGGCGCCGTGCCTCAATCAGAGTCCTTGGTAATGTCTCAATGCGCCGTTCCCCAATCAGAGTCCTTGGTAATGCGCTCTTACGTCGACCATCTCTCCGCCTCCTTGCAATTTCCGCCCGAGGCCCCAGTCTTTAGTCAGTACGTTGACGACGAAATGCCCGGCCTGTCGGTGGAGGACAAGAGATTTCTATCTCAACTGCGCCACAACACCATAGTAAACGAGACCGGTCACATCCAGATGCCTCTTCCATTTCGTAAACTCGATCAGTCGCTACCTAATAATTGCCTTGCAGTCTTTAGGCGAGCGGTCAGTACCTTGGGGCGCCTAAAGTCTTATCCCTTGAAACTGAATAGTTGCTTGTCCTCTATGGGGGCCGCTGTTGAGGCGGGTCACGTCGAACGCGTACCATCTTGCGAGTTGCGTGGTCCCGTCGGGAAAACTTGGTTTATCCCTGTATTCCCAGTACAGCATCCCAAGAAGGGAAAAACGCGATTAGTCTTCGATAGCGCGGCTTCCTATAGCGGGGTTAGTTTGAATAGTGTCTTACTGTCCGGACCAGACCAAAATAACCGATTGCGGGGCGTGCTTTTGAGGTTCCGTGAAAAGGCGATAGGGTTCGTTAGCGACGTCGAGTCGATGTTTCACTCGTTCTACGTCGACCCTTCCCATAGAGATTACATGCGATTTTACCACGTTTTTCTTAGCTCGCTTCCGTGTCTGTGATGATCAAATCTTGCAATCGATATTTCACCAACTTTCCCATTAGCTAGCGCTCTGAAACTTTTAGGGAAGCTCAGCTCCCGATACATTTAGGCATGCCTTAATTTCAATTTTGAATTCAACCACTATTTCTAATTATATCAGCAATACACTTATCAAATGTTCAATGAACGAACCCTCATATTCATCATATCAAGTAATCACCAAACAATTAAATACATATGCGCCCCACGTTTTTCGTTTTAGATGTTGTAAAATATTTTAACTGAAATACAAAAGACCAAGAGAATGAAAGCAAACAGAGATCAGTAGCTGCCGAAAAATTATTTTCTACTTTTGAGTCCACATGAAAAACGTGGTCTTTAAAAATTTTTTTATACATTTTATTTTTGGTTCTCCGAAAACGACCCCTCCAAAGCGATTGTTCAATATCGAGCTAAGGTGCATATTTTCGGAAATACTAGCAGTCCAGCAATCGCCACGTACGGTCTCAGGAAGGCAGTAGACTTATTTTTGGAAAGCGGACCTCCCGTCGCGGCGACTCCTTTCAGAATGTTAGGCAGTTTATCCGCAGCAATTTTTACGTCGACGACGCATTGGGCTGTGCCTCCCCTATCGAGGAAGCAGTTGAAACATTGAAGAAAACTAGGGACGTCTTGTTCACCTATCACATCCGCTTGCACAAAATAATGTCGAGCGATAGTGACATCTTAAGAGCTTTCCCCGCTTCGGAGCATGCTGAAAGTTCAGAATTTCAATTGTTTCGTGATCAAAACGAACATTCCAGTGAAACCATTCACGCGACGTGGCGTACTCGCTGTCGTAAACTCTATTTTTGATCCTTTGGGCATAGCTAGTCCGCTGGTACTTGGCTGTAGATTGTTAATGAGGGAAATGTTCTCAAACTCAGGCAGCGACCGCGAAAGGTCAAAAGAATGGGATGCCCCTCTGGATGAGCAATTTCACGATGCCTGGGATAAATGGTTTCAGTCTCTGCTGCTCTTGGACTCGCTTAAAATCTCTCGTAGCTTCGTTCCAAGGCATTTCGGCCCCGTGGTCAACCAAAGCCTTCATGTCTTTTGTGATGCATCGAAGGAAGCCATAGCTAGGGCACGTGATGTATATGCGATCCAAAAATGAACTTGATTCTACATACGTGGCATTCGTACTGGGCGAAAGCAAGGTCGCTCCACGTGGAGCCACCTCCATTCCACGATTGGAGCTGTGCTCTGCCTTAGATGCCTCTTTGTCGGCTCACAGCGTTGTGTGTGAGTTGGTGGAGAAGCCTGATGCGATATACTACTATACAGACAGTAGAGTTGTTATTGGTTACATTAATAATGAGAAACGACGATTCTGCAAATATGTCACCCGGCGCATCGAAATAATTAAGCAGGTCAGTAGCCCCAACCAGTGGCACTATGTCTCCAGCGAAAGGAATCCGGGAGATATCGCAACACGCGCTATGGTTGCATGCCACTTGAGAGATTCCGTCTGGCTTTCCGGGCCGAAATTTTTAAAAGAACCGGCTTATTCTCCTGAACCTCCAGTATCGGTTTTAAATATGGCCGAGCCCTTGCTTGAGCAGGAAGAAGTAGAGTCATCTCACCGCGTCCTGACCGTAGGAAGTCGTGAATTAAAAACGTTATTTGATTCTTGTGCTTCACGTACGAGTGATTGGAACAAGTTAGTCGCTGTGGTATCCTTTGTGTTTCACTCTGTTGGTTGTCTTGTCGACTCTTTCAGGCAACGGAGAGGTTACCACCTGGCGCCCAGATGTGGATTGAATGCCAGGGATGAAGCGATCAAGCACCTCATCAGGGAGGCCCAGCAGAGTTACTGGCAAGGCAACCTTGACCCTGAATTATCTAAACTACCAGGGTATCTGCAGGAACTCGCTCCATTCATTGACGACCACGGCCTTTTGAGAGTCGGGGGAAGGCTCCGAAATTCTGCCTACGACCTATGCACAAAGCACCCAGTGATACTTCCATCGAATCACCCTACCTCAAAACTTCTTTTGAACTACCACCACGCGAAATCGGGTCATCAGGGGCGACACATTACGCTTGGAGCGCTCAGAGATGCCGGTTACTATATTGAGAATGCAGGTAAAAAGATAAAACAACTAGTAAAATCCTGCTTCACGTGTCGCAGGCTTCGTGCTCCATTGGAACAACAGATGATGGCAGACCTCCCGAAAGACAGAACGGAAGCTGCCCCGCCATTCACAAACACGGGCCTTGACGTACTCGGGCCTTGGCAGGTGCGTGCGGGACGAACAACGCGACGACAGGGTGGAACAACGAAATTGTGGGCAGTGCTTTTCGTATGTCAGTCGTCTCGTGCGGTGCACGTAGAGGCCTTAATTTGCCGTCTCTAGACAGCGCCGCTGTTGGGAACGCCTTGCGTCGCTTCCGTGCGATTCGCGGTGACTGTCGGATCTTGCGAAGCGACAGGGGAACGAATTTCGTTGGCCACGCTAACGAAAATTTGGACTTGACTCGGTTTTCCAAGAGTTGTCAAGACAAAAATTTCATGTGGATATTTAACCCATCACTCGCGCCACACTTTGGTGGATGTTGGGAACGAAAAGTGGGCCAGATAAAGCGTGCGCTGGATGCTGCTATTCTCTTGGCCGGCGCTGGTGGACTGGCGCACGATGAGCTGTGCACCCTACTTCAAGAAGCCGCTGCAATTGTAAACGCTACTCCCCTCTGGGAAATCAGTGCGGATCCAAATGAGCCTCAGCCCTTGTCACCTGCCATGCTTCTAACTATGAAAAATACGTTACCCGATGAAGAGACCTATGAACACGACTTGGCGAGCTACGGCGCTCGCCGCTGGCGAAGAGTGCAGCATCTAGCTCAGGAATTCTGGACAAGGTGGCGAAAGGAATACCTTCAAGACCTACAGAAGCGACAGAAATGGCTCGTGAAATCGTCCCCGCTCGCAGTCGGTGATGTTGTCTTGCTGAGAGAAAAATCCTTGAAAAGGAATTTTTGGCCACTAGGCGTAATCACCTCTGTAAAAAAGAGCCTGGATGGATTGGTTAGGTCAGTGGTAGTTCGTACAGTTAAAAGCGGTACCCCTAAAATGAAATTTCATAACTACGAGCGTCCCGTTACCGAAGTTGTGCTTTTGTTGCGTAAAACCAAAATTTCGACTTAGTTTATAAGGATAAAATAGTCCTTCGCATCATATTTACGAATGCGAAGCGTGGGGGAGTGTGGCGTCGTTCATACGCCCGTCTCTCTGTCTCTGTTCATACAAAGAATAAGTAGCCAACGCAATCTGATGTTGAACCTGTTAGGCCGTACGTTATTCATCCTTGTGACCTGGTACTTGCTACGCGGTACTCCTATACGAACTATGTAAGTCTAAGTAACCTATAGATACTAAAAATCTTTCAACTTGTTGTTTTCTCCATAATTGTGTTTATTGTAAAAGCGTGTTAACGTTGTTTCTGGTTCTTGTGTATAAATGTTTTGTATTAGTGTTTCATAGGTCATTTGTTTTCAGCTTACACGTTTACGAGTAAAGTGGAGAACCCCGTCCATCTTCTTTACTCCATACGAGTTAACTGCCCGAAAGAGCGTACGACATGAACGGCTCGCTCGGAACAGTTGCGTCACACCAGAATTTACTATCAAAATCAAATGAACGACGGTCATAGGACTGACGAACGAGTCCTCAATTCAATTGTGCAAAATAACATCAGCTGCACAACAGTAACTGACCGAATACAACTTTTGATTTACTACAGAAACAAAAAGATCAAGAATTAATCATGAAAAACAATCCTTGTAAAAAGTCCGGACCGCTACAAGAAACCAATGTCATTTACAAATTTTCCTGCATGAAAGAAGGTTGTAGACTTCTCCAAAATGTAAATTACATCGGTTTGACAAGCACGACATTGATCCGCAGGCTCACATGCCATCTGCAAGCTGGAGGACCAAAGAATCATATGCGGGAGGCTCACAACGAGACCATCACCCCGGGCCACGTTGGAGGCCTGCACCAGCATCGTCATGCGGTGCCCCGACGCCTGCACCAACATCGTCATGCGGTGCCCCGACGCCTGCACCAGCATCGTCATGCGGTGCCCCGACACTACGAGACTCTTGATAGCGGAGGCTCTCATCATTAAGGACGAGTCTCCTGCTATCAATTTGCAAACCACGGGATTCCTCAGGACGTTGAAATTATTCTCGGATTAATTTGATTTTCGATTTTGAACCGTATCTACGATACTTTCTATACGAATTTATGTCATGTCCAAATTTCAATTTTAGCGTTGTAATAACTGTTCACTTGCTTGATAATGAATATTGATACATTCGAAACGTAGCATTCCAGTAAAATGTCATTCGGTAATCTACTTTTTGATCTCCAAGCCCCTGCTAAAAATTTCGTTCGGCTTATTGAAATGTCTTTTTATGAACATGAGAATAGCATGTACATAAAAACATTCAGTATAACATAGCAGATCAAGCTTGTTTAAACACGGTATATAATGTACATACATGGCATGTACATAGCAGTACATTAAAGACATTTATGTACTTTCTAAATCACTAAATAATGCTTCGTACATTCTATGATGAATCAAGTTCGTGAAATGAAAGGCAGCTGAGGTTAAGGTTGACAAAAAAACGCAATGAATGACGCAAAAGATATTTGATTGAAGGAGGAAAGGTGGGAGTGAACTATTGGCATATGTTAATGTATCATGAAACTTTTTACAGATCGCATATAAATACTAAATAGAAATAAGAACGATTACCGCAAACGTTACCGATTTAGGTAATTATTCATAACAAGAAACATACCCAATTATCATAGTATTTCCTTGAACATGGCATTTATTCTCATTTCACGCAGAGTAATCTGCATGCACGGCAGTGGTGAACAACCCATAATGAAAGATAGATTATTTTGGGTAAAGCAACTTACACTTTCCTCACTTTCCTCTCGAGCCCTCTCGATTAAACTGCCAGTCTTTGTAAAACACACAGCACGACCAAGCTACTCGAAGAGAACGCTTTAAACGCTGCCGCCATAACAGCATAGCTAAGTTTGCTTAGGCGGTTATTCTTAAAAATCATCCGAGTTTAAACTCACTGGAATTATGAAATATAAGCGGGACCTGGGGCTGTGAGGTAAGAGGGTAAATTGTCAAAAATTATTAAATTTAAATTCTGGGAAGAACAAGCAATCGAACATCTCGTATAAATATAGGTTTATAAATGGCTTCAAGTTCAAAATCAGGACACCAACTTCAAGTTTATAATCCCGATCCCTACTACAATGTAAACACAATACACAATAGAAGAAGACATAAGGTTGAACTTGAGGGCACGAAATATAAGTTGAGGAAACGGGATCCAACTTGAGGACACGGGATCAAACTTGAGGACACAACATCTAACTTGAGGACACGGGATCTAACTTGAGGACACGGGATCTAACTTGATGACACAAGATCTAACTTGAGGACACGGGATCTAACTTGAGGACACGGGATCTAACTTGAGGACACAAGATCTAACTTGAGGACACAGGATCTAACTTGAGGACACGGGATCTAACTTGAGGACACAAGATCTAACTTGAGGATATAAGTTATGTACCATAATATTGTCCCGAGGCCATGATTTCCGACTTTCAATTTGGATAAAGTTGATAATGACGTATGAACTAGAACGTCTACGATATTCGATTTTGCGATTAGAAATATTTTACAGTAGCTGCCACATTACTAACAAAACGCGTGATTGCACAATTAAGTCTAAGGAAAACTGCATTCGGCATAATTTATTAAAATTAAATGTTGATTCAAATAATGGAAATTATTAGGTGTCATGATCACACAACGAACGAACCTGATGATATCCAAAAACCCTAAAACACATTTTATCGGAAATTTATGCTACCTGTCACGTTATTGAACCTAGTGGCAGAGAATATTTCGGTGGAGGTTAAATTTCGAACAGTTAAATAAATGTTCGAATTTCGGTTCGAACAGTTGAATAAATGTTAAAATAAGTTGCAAGTGGGAAGTGGCAATGCTATTTTTGCACGCCAAATAAATTTAACGGTCAAATATTTTTGATGACCTGAAAATTCAGCAAAATAAAATGCACGAAATAGAATCAAACCTGGCGGAAAATTTGCAGTCCCGTCGTAAGATCTTAACCTGGCGGTTCTTCAACATTTTCCTGTAGGTTAAGTACAGGCAGGCAAACTTTATCAAATCCCAGAGGAAGTTAGGTTGATGAAAGCCCTTTTATCGGGGTTCCTTTGGGAGACCTCGAAACCCCCGACTTCTTGGGGAATTTTCCACCCTTCACGGGTCAAGGCTCTTGCAGAGCAGAGCTAGTGAGATGCATGTGATTTTGGTGTTATTTCTCCTTTATTAACAATAATTTTAAAATCATACGACCTCATTATTTGTGTTGATGAAGGGGACCATTTTCAACATATTAATAATTCATGTTATTCAATTAAAAAAAATTGGTCGAGGAAAAAATTCCGTTTAGAGACATTTAAATACACATTTAAATACAAGTCAATAGCGTTCGTATGAGCCAATGGTCGTAATCAATTTTCTTTTAAATCCCGTAATCCATCCCCGTTTTGCAAAAAATCCCGCAATTCATCATGAAATTTGTCATCCAATGGTCGTAATCATTATTATTTGATGCATTTCTAGACCGATTAGCAGGAGTTGTGTGCGTGAGAGCTACATAATCGAGACTACCGATTTGAGAGTACAACATGGACAATGCATTCTATTTAAAAGTACGATCAATAGTATGATCAATTTGGAAGTTGCATTATAATTCACAGACCGACCCACAGCGGATGAAAGCCGCCAATAAGTCAGCTTGATGATTACTTAAGAGATGTTTTGCCGAATTTAGAGTCAGGCAAGTTTTTAAAAAATTTTAAAAACAACTGCTAGCAGCTCTAAGTCAGGAAAATATAACACATGGGCGTAAACAGCTTACACGTTTTTAGCAACCAACTCAAAAAGAAAGGGCAGCTCTAACAGTTTCTTTTGATGAACGCGATACCCCTCAAAATATTGACGCTCTAGATTTAGCAATAAAATTCCAAGAAATTCCCGGAAGTTATTGAAGAAGAGTCAGCATGTCGGAACACGAAATCAAACAAAAACCTCGAATTTCATACAAATTAATCCTGATGCTCCAGCTTGAAGATGCGCTGCACGACGCTCCGGCATTGAGCAATTATAAGGACATCAGTGCCGTCTGACATCGATCTGTCTGACATCAGTGCCGTCTGACATCGATCTGTCTGACATCAGTGCCGTCTGACATCGATCTGGCTGGTGTCAGTGCCGTCTGACATCGATCTAATCAGCGATATTGCACTTAAAGCCAGCAATGACACATCATTAGCACATCAGTCTTATCTGACATCGATTTAATGAGATGTTGTTGTATAACCTCATGGAAGTGAGGTTACTTGAGACCTTGTATAGGTGTGAGTGTGGTACCATATATCAAGACGAGAGTATGACAACTGCTGTTGAAATTAGGGTTTGTTGTATGAATCCGCCTACATGAACAGATACATGATCACGAAAGAGCACGAAAATAAAGTAACTTGAGGTATCTATCGTTGCAATGAACACTTCATTTCATAACAAATCATTTGGTAAGGGTAATCAATGCTGACCTGCCAACTATTAGATAGAGTGCGGGTTAGGATTGCTGCTGTCTCACGGAGATTTCCTGATGATTAATAGTACGCTCAGTTATTTCGTGTAACCTGTTAACAGAAGTACATGTACAACGGATGTATGTAAAACCTAATCTGTTTGTCGTTAAAGAAACTTTTCCATGGGTCGCTGAAACCAGTTTAATTTAGCAATAAATGCCTGATCATTTGGCCAGTGTTTCCTATTCCAAACTGTATTTTACTACCGCCTATATACTTCGCCTCGTTGATGGATATGAACCTTCCAAATAATTGCTCATCATAAAAATCATTTGATTGGAAGCATAAGCCAAACGTTGAAACAAAGAAAAATGCCGGAAAATATAGAAAAAACACATCTAGAACTAAACGTGGCGCTCAGCACCTTCAAACTTCATATTTCATATCAACACATCAACAATCAGTTGAATAACGTGGTGGAGATGCTCGTATCAACACATCAACAATCAGTTAAATAACGAGGCGGAGATGCTCGTATCAACACATCAACAATCATTTAAATAACGAAACAGAAATGCTCGACCGCAACAGCCGTCCACTTCAACGAAAAGTAAAAGACCTCGAGGGCAATTTTGATGTGTCAAAAATGTAGAAAATGTAATATTGCGGATGCCTTCAATGTTGAATTTCGGAAAAATGACTGCAACTCAAGTCAAAATTTAATTTTAAACGTAAACTTTCACGTATTTCACAAATTATAAAAGCCTTCAGATTGTTTCTTGCTGCAGGGCGTCTGAAAGATGATTTAGATTTAGAAAAGGAACTTTTGAAAATAAACTTCTAGATTATACAGAATTTTTTAATGCTCATATAAAGATGACACATAAATTAGACACGAATAATATCAACACTAAAATTATTTTGACATAAGGCAATAAAATGCTGCCGAGCCCGCGTGTGCTGCTCCTGCCGGATAATAACAATTACAGAGATCAATTAATTATTAAAGAGATGAGACGATCAATGAAAAATTGCTCAGCTGAATATTAATTCCGAATTCGACTATTAAATACGAATTCGAATATTAAATTCGAATTTGAATACTAAATTAGAATTCGATTATTAAATTCGAATTCTCATATTGAATTCGAATTCGAATATTAAATTCGAATTCGACTATTACACATTTATTCAAATTAATACAAATCTGAATAAATTTGTATTAATTTCAGTAATTTTACCGTCATGTATAGCCGCTTATTTCACTTATTTCACACGCAATATCACCTAACCGCGAGATATGGCTAGGGTCAGGGCCACCTAAACTGGTCATCTAAACTGGTGTAAGAACCATAATAAAGTTGCGGGCTCTGTGGAAACTATTACCAAGTTCTCATTCACTCGTGATGACGTCAAACATTTTTAGAATTCACTTCACGCTGCACCATATAAGCAAACTAACTACATTCTGGGGCTAAACAGCTTAGAATAAATTCACTCAATGTTGCACTTGGTCCAAAGTTGGCTCAACAAGCGTCAGAAAACCATCGTAAAAAGCTTGTCTTTTAGCGCCTTATTAAATTGCATGACGTTAGGTGCTTACAAGCACAATATTAGGAATATTTTGACCCTCCACACGTCACTGATGCCAGTGTTTCATAACGTTAAGTGTTCCATATTGGTTTGAAAACAATGCGGTTGAACTGAACTCTCTTCTACATACTTGCAGTCCTAATTTTCGGGAACAGAGTTTTGCATTTCTCAAGTGCGAAATTTTAAACATCAATAGGGAAAACTCATGACTTGATAGTATTGTACAATTATTTATCAAACACAATCGTGTTGAATGCGTCCGCCTTGTTACGATCAAACTTTTGGAAAACAGAATAAGTGAAACCGCTACTAAAATTATTCTATTACACATCCAAACAATATAGTTGCAGCCTCTGAACTTGGCCAACAGATTGTGCTTCAGATTTCTTTATACTCAGACTGTCCCACGACTGTTTCTCTGTACATCTAATATAAAAAATATAACTCAGTACTCACTGCAGTGAGTGACAGAGCGAGCATTTTCTCGGCAGCGAAAACGTGAAGTCACGGACAGACAGACAGACAGACGGACGGACGGACATGACGAGCACAATAGCGCCTTTTTCCATAAATGAGAAAATGCGCTAAAAAGAGTAACATGTGAAGACGTTAATCAAAACGTGATCCAGTAGTTCTTACGAGTTGAAGAAGAGGTACAGCAAGAATGTAAGTCATTCCGCAAGCACCATAGCCTACAAGCGTTGGTAGGTGCAATCGCGCATCGGCCGCTCTACACCGATGTCAGCGTGCAGAACTTCTGAGCAAATGTAGGCGCATGCAGAACTTCTGAGCAAATGTAGGCGCATGCAGAACTTCTGAGCAAATGTAGGCGCATGCAGAACTTCTGAGCAAATGTAGGCGCATGCAGAACTGATGAGCGAATATAGGCGCGTGCAGAACTTCTGAGCAAATGTAGGCGCATGCAGAACTGATGAGCGAATATAGGCGCGTGCAGAACTTCTGAGCAAATATAGGCGCATGCAGAACTTCTGAGCGAATATAGGCGCATGCAGAACTTCTGAAAGAATATAGGCGCATGCAAAATTTCTGAGAATAAAGACGCATGTAGAACTTCTGAGCGAATATAGGCGCGTGAAGAACTTCTGAGCAAATATAGGCGCGCGCAGAAATTCTGAGCAAAAATATGTGCGTGCAGAACTTTTGAGCAAATATAGGCGCGTGTAGAACTTCTGAGCAAATATAGGCACGTGCAGAACTTCTTCACAAATATAGGCGCATGCAAAACTTCTGAGCAAATTTAGTCGCGTGCAGTACTTCTGAGGAAATATAGGCGCGTGCAGAACTTCTGAGCGAATACAGGCGCGCGCAAAAATTCTGAGCAAAAATATTTGCGTGCAGAACTTCCGAGCAAATATAGGCGCATGCAGAACCTCAGAGCAAACTAATATAGGCGCCGGCAAAACTTCTTAACAAATAAATGCGTGGGCAGAACTACTGAACATATACTGGCGGCATGCAGAACTTCTGGGTAGGCGAATCAATTCTTTCACCATATTCTTTCATGCACCAAGTTGGCTTGCTGCTCGACAACAAGTCAACAACACCGCCAATTTCTTGTCAACCTTTGCAAGGAGATAGCGAAATTTCAGCCTTGGTGCGCGACGAAGTGAAGGAAATTTCGAAATATCCAGCAACCAGAAAAGAGAAACTACCACAAAATATTCTTATAGAAGGCATCAGTTAATTCGAGAAGCAAGTTAAATAATGAAAAGTTTTGGAATTTGCAGAAGAACATCCCCAGTGAACCATAAAATAAATTTTTGCGTTATTTTTGGTGCATTATAGCCTTGTGCTGTAGTTAAACGTATGCAACTAGTCATTGTAGCAGATATGCATGAGTAATGGGTATCGACATAAAATGCTCACTTACCAATAATTTTAAATAATTTAATGCAAATTTAACAAATCGCCAGAAATTGGGCAATAGTATATTTATGTAATTGCGTGAATGCAGTTAATCTGCGCTATAAAGTTGACTACCTTCCATAAACACGTAGAGGGACAAGTCATTAGAGCTAAAGGCTACAGAGCAAGAGAAGGTCAATGTGTGGACTAAAGGTCCCTAGGGTAACAGCGACCAATTACAAATTTAATGGCTAAGAGAACTAACGAAATGACGCAAATAGAACAAATACCGAAAATTTAAGAAGGCATTAAAGAGGACAAAAATATTTGGAAATTTTAGGCAGAAAGAAACCTTGTGCTTTTTACTCGGGGTTTTCAAAATTTTCAAGTCGGAAGCATCTTAAGTTGAATTGTAAATTTTGAAGTTTTTTTGAGCAAATGTAAAATCGCATAATCCGGCGTGAATGCTAATAATTGAATGAGTTTGGCAAGCAGGTATATGGTCGGTATAAGATCTGATGCTCTGCAAGACTAGCTTGAAAGTGGCGTGATTTCATACAGATTTAAATCCCGCCGAGCAGATAAATGTGTATACTCGATTAGGATCACATGTAGTTTAAAAATTAATAATACCTGAATAAAATTTTATTTACGAATTATTCATATATAAGTCAAATTATTCATTTAGCATTTCATTTTTGGACCATGAATTTTAAAGCGAAGAAAATGGCACGTAAATTTTTCATATTTTTTTGACAGCCTTTCGGAAATCCGCTGCATCATCAGTTTTAAACCCAGCTCTTGACCAGTAGAAAAACTTCACCAGCTTTTGAACCGATAATGGAACTGCTCTCAGAAACGTTTTCGCCGAAATTATGTCCAATTTACTTAGCACTCACTTTGATTTCTAATTCTTAATTTATGTGAAATTCAAGTAAACAAATTTTATATACAGTCGTCTATGAAATTCTTTCTGGATATAACTTTAAACTTTACGCATATTGTTGAAAGTCTCATTATTTTAATATATAATTAATAAACTCAGCACTTATTACATTGAATTTGTAATCAATGTGAGATCTATAAAATCAAATGATCTTAATACTGTCTATAAATGGTCTCCATAAATAATTCTGTAAGAATCAACTTCCCAAAAATAAGCGGTAGACAGCTACACTGACGCGACTCAAATACTTCTCTAATTTTCGGTTGGTTCGCATATACTAATATTAGTGTAGTTTGGCAGAAGCTGTTCTTTAATGCAGGTTTCGTTGAAGACCAGAGAGTATTTCTTATTGACAATTTTCTTATTATTTTTCTCGATTCGGCGAATTAGGCTCTTGATAGGAAGTGAAAATCCAAATATCAGGTTTCCAAGGGACATTACACTTCCTATCAAGAGCCTAATTCGCCGAATCGAGAAAAATAATAAGAAAATTGTCAATAAGAAATACTCTCTGGTCTTCAACGAAACCTATATACTAATATGCGAACATATAATATATGTAATACTAATAATCAGATGCTACAGAGCTTTGCTTTCAAAACTGATCCATATATAACACAGCGTCATAATGCTCCATTTTGCGTTGACTAGCATGACAATATTCTCCAAAAACCTCCATTTTGCGTAGACTAGCACGACAATATTCTCCAAAATGCTCCATTTTACGTAGACTAGCACGACAATATTCTCCGAAATGCTCCATTTTAGAATTTCAGTTTCAGAGAGATAAGGCGAAGAGAAGTTAGAAATAAATGAATTTATCGAAATGTTTTGCAAGTTGTTAAGATTTTAAACTATAAATAATCGATTGCATGAATAACATGACTCAAAAGTCAAGTGTTCAAAGCCCAGCGGCTACATTTTTTAAATCCTTATAAGGATTAAAAAAGTCCAATCAGGAGCCATGACTGCAATTCATCAATCACCACGGTTAAAAATGGGTATTTTGCGGCAGACTTTTTGAGATCAGTTCCTTTGAAATAGAGCATCGCCAGTTCCAAGTCATTTCCGCTACAGTCTTTGAGCGGCGCAAGAAATCAATTAGGCACAAGACGTGGCATAAAAACACGTCTTGGTTAAAAAAAACACCAAGGTTAAATCCGATAAAATTGTTACCACTTCAGTTGCGATCATCTTTGCACATGTTACTGCAATGCTATTGCATGCCATTGATATTATTGCATTAAATTCATGTAATTCGTGATTGCTCTTGCAAGGCTTTTTAAAATTCCCGCTGATATGCAGGTAAAAATTCGCGTATAATGATAAACACATTTGTTCGCTGATTAATGATTTTATTTGCATTTAATTTAGCTTCTGTATTAGAACACGAACCTCAGGCTGATACTTGAGCTTTCAACCATAAAGCTCAACATGCAATACAGAATAGATTGTAATATCATCGTTCATACAGAGCATTAATATTATTGTAAAACATTGAGTATTCGATTCATTTTATCAAAATTTTAAAATTCATATTTAAAATTAAAATATTTGAAGTGAACATTAAAATCATTATGTACAATCAACGGGGAATCGAAGCTGCTGCACGAGTGTATCGTTTTTACACGCACTAATTTTAAGTATATTTTTAATCGTCCATTATTATTCATAGCCAAATCACGATAAAATGAGTAAAAATTATTCAGTCAAATAAACTGCTTTAAAACCGACAAAGCTCTCTGATTTGAAACTCGCTGAATTGTTGCTGACGTCTCAAGGAACTCTCTAAAGAAGGATAATATTAATCTTTGGCTATTCTTTGAGCATAGCCAATACCGGATGGCAACGGGAAATTTCTGCCGAATGAGATGCACGATCCGCTGTTGCTATGGCGACCAGAAATCGAAGTTTGAACAGAAGGCATATAAAAACAGTCGAAACTCCGTTCAATATAACAGGTTGTTTATAGCTGCCGATTAGCTGATAAACGTTTCAAATTGATAAACCGTTGCTTATTATTAATAATGTAGGTCCAAAATCGACAGTTTTGGCTTTTCCGGTTTATAGTCTCATCTTAAAGCTGACATTCTGAGCTATCCAACGGTACCATTACCATCTTTGTACATTGATTTATACGGTTACTAGAGATTCCGCAAGGGAAGGAGGTGGGCGGGGTCTTTAAGTAAAAAGACTGCAGGAAATTCGCTGCCCAGCCTATAAATAGAGTCCCTATTTGGAGTGAAGCTTAGTCACCCTCCTGTTGTTGAACAGGGAGATGTACTACATGTAGTTGCTCCCACCATCCTTGACTGGTACAAGCTCCAGTACCGTTTAATTTCGTATCCTTGCTACATTGAGTGGCTATTCGGATGCGCGCGGCACTTTGTCGGGCTATTCTGAACATTTACACTTTTTGTCACGGCAAAGTTAATAACTCATAGAGTTTTGAACTACAGCGATGAGACATATACCATTCGATTCGCAATTAAAATATCTAGCGATTCTCGTGACATTTTTTCCAATTTTGTTTTAGTTTTAGAAATATTTTGAAAAAAGGGGGGAAAATAAAAAAAAATTCGAAATTTTTCACAAAAATCATCATAACAAAAGAACCAAGAAAAAAATTGGAAAAGTGGCCCGAGAATCGCTAGATATGGTTTTTACGCATCGAATGATACGTGTCTCGATGTTGTAGCATTTGTTTGCAACAGTTATTAACTTTTTTTAGAGTACCCCCTTTTTGGCCGTTTTCTATGAATTTCACGTTTTCTCTCATTTTTTTGAAAAATTCACATGAACAAAATAGTCGTCATTTTTGATTTTACATATGTGTACCAAGTTTGGAGATGATCCTTCCATAAATATAGAAAATAGATTTTGACCTAAATGGTCCCTTTAAGTAATTAATAAAGCGTCCCTAATTAATAAAGCGTCCCTGATTAATAAACGGTCCCTAATTAATAAACCAACCTTAATTGATAAACCGGCCCTAATTAATACACCGTCCCTAATCAATAAACCGTCCCTATAATTTACAAACCGTCCCTAATCAATAAACCGTCCCTAAAAAATAAACCGTCCCTAATCAATAAACCGTCCCTATAATTTACAAACCGTCTCTAATCAATAAACCGTCCCTAAAAAATAAACCGTCCCTAATTAATAAACCATCCCTAAGTAATAAACGTCGCCTAATTAATAAACCGTCCCTAATCAATAAACCGTTCCTAATTAATAAACCATCCTTAATTAATAAACCTTCCCTAATCAATAAACCGTCCCTAATCAATAAACCGTCCTTAGTCAATAAACCGTCCCTAATCAATAAACCGTCCCTAAAAAATAAACCGTCCCTAATCAATAAACCGTCCTTAGTCAATAAACCGTCCCTAATTAATAAACCGTCCCTAAGTAATAAAACGTCACCTAATTAATAAACCGTCCCTAATTAATAAACCGTCCTTAATTAACAAACCGTACCTAATCAATAAACCGTCCCTAATTAATAAACCGTCCTTAATTAATAAAATGTCACTAATCAATAAACCGTCCATAATTAATAAACCCTCCCTAATTAACAAACCGTATCTTATTAATAAACCGTCCCTAATTAACAAACCGTTTATAATTAATAAACCGTCCCTTACTGATAAATCCCACCTTATTAATAAACCGTCCATAATTAACAAACCGTCTCCAATTAATAAACCGTCCCTAGATCGGCTCGTTATCTCAAAGTAGACAGTTTGTAACGAATACTGTCATGACCATCACAAGAGACCCAGCAGGAATTTCCTAGTTGAATCTACGCTGAAACAACCTCCGTTCACGCCGTTGTAACAATATGTTGAATTCTGCATGGTACAGAATGAAAATTGAAGCAACGTCATTAATGCAACGTTATCTTGACGTTACATTTCAACGTAGATTCAACGTTGATACGAAGCTGGTTTTGAAAATTGAATCAACGTTGATATCATATTTATGTATGACCGGATTACATTATACAGGTTTTATCGTGGCGCAGTCACATTATATGAGCATCTTATTGCAATGAGTTGCAATAATTCTAGTAACTGACTTAACCGAATAGAGGCAGTATTTTATACTCAGTACTTATCTAGTATGTAATCTAAAAAAGGACCTAAATCTGCATCCCAAATACATAAGATTCCATAACACCAAACTCGCAGACTCATCATGTCAGCATCGCTGCATTTTTGAGCGACGCATGAAAGCGAGTCCAAGGAATCAAAAATTAAAAATGGACTTACCTTCTCGTCTGCCGGATGTGGGAATGCGAACCATCTTCCCTGAGGGAGAGATAACGGATATTAATTCACCGCAAGAATATCAATATCTCACAGTGTAGTTCGAGATTTTATTAGCGAGAAAAAAGATCAAAGAGAATATTGAAATTCAAAAGTATTGCTTACGTATAGTAATCACAGTGATCACAGTGAAAATATAGTCTCGGTTATATAGAGATTTGTAATATTATTCAATGGATTGCAGACCAAATACATTTCTATCATATTCCTACAAGAATAGATTTCTAATTGAGAATGTTGAGAAACATCAGCAGCGATTCGACGTAGGCCGTTACACCATAAAAAAAAGTAAAAAATTACGAAATAAATTAAAAAGAAAAAGCTAGCTCATTACGAATTATCGGTAATTGAATGTTGAGGGAACTTTATACCATGTATGACAGATCAAACCATTCAATTTTATGCATAAATTAGATCAAGCCATAAATCTTCTGCCATATTTTTACGTCTCCCGCAAAGAGGCTTTTATTAGATTTTGTTATTCAATAGAAGCTAGAAAAACAGCCTGAAATTTGCCATATCTTTATTTGGTTTCAAGTCTGACAAAGGCAGTTAAAACTGAAACACACTTTTACAGGGTGCGCCACAGAAACTTACTTATTTGAAAAAATTCCTGTGCGGTTAGTTGGTCGGGTAGAGGAGCGAGAGGGGGTGCATCTGAAGGGGAAAGTTCCCAAGTTTGTTTCTCAAAGTTTCTCAAATAAATTTACTGTAGTGCAAGAATTAACTGAACGCGATTTTGTTGCTCGTCAAAATGCATGTAAAATGCTGGTTGACAACCTGCCTGAAGACGCGGTCGTTTTTTTCAGTGGCGAGGCTCACTTCCACATTTCCGGCTGCGTAATTGATATGCTGCATAGAGTGGAAACCATTATGAAAAAAGCGACTTCATTAGTTTATGCGCAATGGAGGCCGTCATTTATGAAATTTAATTTTCAAAACTGTATGAAAAAAAATTTGAGATACTGTTTTCTTGCATAAAAAAAATTTAAAACAATAACTGAAGTACTTTTGTTTTTATTGACCTTTCAAATAAGTAAGTTTCTGTGGCGCACCCTGTATATAGGATCGTAAGATGCCTTGAATCAGATTAGGCGTTGCACGAAAAGTGCTGAAAATATGATTCCAATATTTCTGGATCGCAGCTGGCTTCCCCGTTCTTTTTTAACCGAATAAAACCAGCATTTAATATTCATCAGTATATATTTATTTAAATTTATATTTATTACATAATAAATATTGGAGTATATACAGTATTTACTCACTTTCATCTATTCATAACTTTCATCTTTCATCACTTTCATCGTTGTAATTGAAATTGCTTCATGTGTGTTCGGCTATTTTATACCAGTTTTGAGAAGAATCGCGACTTAGAGACTAATCTAACGGAATTCATTGACGCAGTTACATTAGCGATTATTTCTTCTTTGTTCAGCACTTAACAGGTGATGAGGTCATGGTTGTACAGGGTGAACCAGAATTAAGTAACCCTTTTAATTTGTTAATAAATAAAAAACTAAGAACGTTATGAAGTTGAAACTTGTTTTATTTAAATATACAGGATAATGACGTAACTATGATACAATATTACCATAAAAATGTTCTTCTTTTAAATAAAACAAGTTTCAACTTCATAACGTTCTTAGTTTTTTATTTATTAACAAATTAAAAGTGTTACTTAATTCTGGTTCACCCTGTATAATAACTTGCGTAGTTCTAAAATTTTAGTCACCAGCTGGTCTCAAATCTTTGGCACGATTGTTAGGGTCAGTTAATGACTTGACCTATCAGTTCCAGAAGAAGAAACACACGTACTTAGAACATAAAATAATATACGTTTAGAAATTACTTTTTAAAGCCAACACTTCTAAAGAATCCAGTGTTTCCAATGTTACAGATGTACAATGCATTTCTAACTTTATTTTCGAATACTAAAAAAAATAATTTTTCAATTTATTTTAATATATAAAATTTTTTTCAAAATTATTTATTCTGTCAATTGATTCATGCATTGCCTCCAACTTCACACGAGTGTGCAAAATTTCAGGTCAATTGGACGGGTAGAAGTGTGTCAAATATCAGTTATAAGATTTGTAGCTGACAAAATTATTTTTTCAATTTTTTTTAATATTGAAAATTTTTTTTAATTTTAAAAATCTTTTATTTTGTTATTTGATTCTTGTATTGTCTCCAACTTTACGCAAGGGCGCAAAATTTCAGATCGATAGGATAAGTAGAAGTGTGTTAAATTTTGATTATAAGAATTGTAGCAGCAGACAGACGTACAGACAGACAAACAAACAAGAAGTGAAGTGGGAAGTGTTGTAATAACTTTTAATCCGAATTGTTTGCAGGTGCTTCTTACAAGCACTTAAACGAAACTCAATCCTAACAATGATTATCATGGAATTGCATCCCAATTCATCCTGCAGATAAGGCCTGTTCCTCAAAAAGTAGTGAAGTAAATTTTTGCTCAAATACGTATGTCTAAATATAGGAAAAAATGATATATCGTGCATTTATGCTCCAATACACGATCACACCCACTAATATGAAAACAATGCACATGCACACACATACACAGAGAAACTCGCACACATATATTTCCCCACCATCAGTCACTTACATGCACAGACTCGCCCACACAAAGCTAGTCGGTCTTTGTACAAAGTCCTCAAAAAAGCGCAACTGCGTGCCTGCTTTACGGACAAATTGCCCTCTCACCGACAGACCAAAGGCCTCTAAATATTTTCCCCAGGTTCCTCTTTAGGGCACCAGTCAGAATTTTTATGGCTCCTCTTATTAGTGGTCCGACAAAAACGGACGAAGATAAATACCAGTATTACCGGACTTAATATGGGTATTGGTCCTAATATTTATTTCTCCTAATTCATATAATATGCATAATAATCTGCAGTCGTAATATTACTCAATATGCTCAAGAAAATTTTATTTCTGCACGATACAAATATATTCAGTCAATTCGAAATTCAGCTAAACAAGCATGACAACCTAGCGTAGCTCGGTAATTTTCTATAACATTTTACTGAATTTGTCTGAAGAAGATCGACTCAAATATTGAAAGGACAAATAAACATGAACCAACAAGAAGGTAGTCCGGCATCTGTGCCATGTTGAATGATTTTTTACCGATTGATTTCTGAAAGTAAAACCTTGCATTTCCTGATTCGCTGCTTTTAACGAATATCAAATTCCAGTAAGAAGACAATTAACAAATTGTTAGGGAAGATTTTCAAACGGTGACGCAAAAAGGTCGAAAAATGCACACAGAATGTTAATGAGTTCACTGAAAACAAAGTTACGAACGTTCACAGAACATCATCGCAGCAGGACAAGAGTTTGGCTTTCTTCACAGAGCACAACCTAGTAAAAGATCTCAATGAAAGCCATTCAATTAATTGCTGCATGTAGGCGCCCGAGGCAGTTTTGGTTTCACTTCATCGAAAGCTATAGTGAGAGTGAGGGTCTCATATATAGTGAACCCCTCTCATCAGTGGCTCTTTGGCCTTTCAGAGCAAATGAAAAAAAGAAGCAGCAGTTGAGCAGAGGCTAGAAAATAGAACTGCCACAGAGAAGCAGCAGTTCCATATAGTGTGAAAGGCTAGATCACTCGTTATTAGGAAAAATTTATGAATCATATTGGTCGCTTAGAGCACATGAGATCTGTCGTCTAAAGCCCGAGAAAATAGTCCCATTAAATTAGATTGTTTTATTAAGAATCACCCGTTGCCCCACACTCGTAAAGGTTTGAATATAAAGGGGAGAGAAACAAGCGGGAAAATTTTTACATTTCATCCCCATTCTTAATTTTTTGGATTCACAATGGAGATAATTTATGCAGTAGGCAATAAGCCAATAACACAGCTGTGTCGGAGACGTAGTAAGCAGAATGCAGGAGGCACTCTTAGGAAGGATGTGCCGTGTATGTAGCCTAACAGCATTCCTTATTCGTTGAAGAACTTTGTAGAATGACAGAAACTGCGGTCATGGCCGATACTTTTAGCTCGGTCACGGAAGTCAATGCGGAAAATACGAATTAAATGCGCGTATGCGACAGTGCTTCCAATGCAGTACATAACACGTAACGTAATGATTTGAACCTACGCTTCAAGTCCAGTTAATTCAAGATATGTTGAATAATTGAATCCGGAAAAAAGCCTTTTCCGTTTTTTCATTCCAGGATTTCTATTTGCATTCCATTTCTGATTATTGCAAGCATGAGAACGAAATTATTAAGATCTCATCTGACTCGAACCTGAGGTTTACTGAACATACATTGACCGAATTATTGATTAGTAGTTACAAGAAGTAACCGCTTAATGGGCATTTGGCTTTGCGCTCTAGTGTCAAGCTCAACACGTGAATAATTAAAATTGTCAGTGACGTAAGCTCAACATTGTCTATTCTCACATTATTTTTATTAAGCAGTATTTTCATTTCACGGCAGCCTTTTTACACTGTGAAATCATTAAATTTAAAAATTCGAAAACTCAATCTGGTATTAAAAATACCGTAGGTTAATACAGTAAGATCATTCACATCGTCGTAGAAAAAGTGATACAGCAGTTTTAGTTTTTTTTATAAAAGCCCTATCAATTGAAAAATAACTTCTGCCTCTTATCAACCAAAGCAAGTATCAACTAAAGCATTTTATTCGTAGATCTAAAATAGTAAACCTTTGGAATTCAAGATTTATCAGAAAGATAAACGTTTTATTGTCTACAAAGTTTCTACAAAAGAAAGTTTTCAATCATTATAAGGAGTTACGCCATTAGCTGATGACATGTCAAGCACTTCAAAGATGAAATGCGACTTTCAAACGTAAGAGAAATCCCCGTGATGAAAAGTAACTTAGTTAGTGCAGGACTTGTCGCTCTTGAATGGCGACTGAAAGAGTATATTTAAAACGAGTGACTACATAACAACACAATAATTCAACAAAATATTCTGCTGGAGTTCGTCCCAATATTTTATTATACGCTGCGTTAAGTAAATGCTGCCATCGACGTAAAATTATCAATAATCTTCAGACTTATAAGCTAACGAAGCCCGGAAACTGTAATCCCGCAGTCGGCACTCAGCTTAGCGGTCCCCGCACCACCGCACGAAAATATCGTGTGACTTGAGAGCGTCTCGAACTGAACTAAGCATCCAATAATATTTCTTATATTAACTAGAAAATTTTTTGTTGCTTCTGTGCTTCCTGCTAATTTTGAAGACAATAGTCAGAAATAGAATTTTGATATAGTTTGCCAACGATCTAACGTTTTCTGTTTAACTGGCAGGAAAAACTTAAGATAATAATCAGGAGAGACCGCTTTTTTTTTTAGTCACAGATTCTATGAGCAAATTTCAACACATCGACGGCATTTTGCTGCGAATAAAACAATGAGATCGTAGATATAACGAGGAAAATAGCGGGTTTCAGACAAGCGCTACGCAACTAATTTTAAAAAAAAGTCACCTTCACAACTTGAAAATTGCCGTGTGGAAGTAAAACTGTATAAGTTAATTATAGACAGAATAAACTAAAACCATTGGCGATTCTGCAATTTTTCTAGGCAGAACGGCCGGTCGGTGTACAGCTCATTACTGAACCCTATCTTTAGCTATAATTGAAAAAACAAAGCATGAAATAGTTTAACAAAACCACGCCATACCTAATAAAGAAAATTAATGCGCTGGATTGCGTGCATAGTGGTCATTTAGAAACTGATTTTGGAATAATGAAAAGCTTTTTAGAATAATTACGGTTAACAACAGTATTTTGAAAAACTCTGAATCATGTCATTACGCTAAATATTTAGAAAATTAACAGCTCTAATCACCAACAAATGAAAACTTTGAACAACCGTGGCCACTCGAACATTCCGGGGCACATGCACGTAAATGCTGCAGGCGCTGAAGTGCAGCAGAACACGTGTCCAATAAAATGTCCATCGAATGCTGCCCAGAATCAGGTTATTCCGTAATTTTGAGAGTTTAGGGTGTAAAAGAATATCAACAATATCCCACTGTTATAAAAACTACAAAATTTCATATTATAGTAACTCTGTCACTTGATATGCAGCGTTTGAATAAGATCTACACATTAATGGCTTCTACGTGTTCAACGATAGTATATCCGCAATCCTGAATCCGATTGCGTCAGAATTCGAATGTTCAACGCGTATATTTCGAAAAATATGTAACGTACAAAGTACCATGGGATGAAATAAGGAGAATCAGTCACTTATTCAGTATTAATTAGCGCTCCGCACCTCAAATCAACACTTGACACTCTCCTAGTACTTAAAACTGCTATGAACGCGTCACTTCTCAGAGGTTCAACGCTCATATCTCGAAAAACATGTAATGCACGAAGTTCGGGGTGATGAAACAAGATGAATTAATCCCTTATAGTAGCTATAGATTGATGAATTACGAATGGTTTGTCATAGAAAAAGGCGCAACCTTGAAAGGATCCAAAAAATAATAAATCATCACATCACTAGGTTCTTTCTCAGTAAAAACCTTCATTATGAAGACTTTCATTAACGAATAAAGTTCAATGTGGAAAATATCGCAACACTAACGGACGGTTCAAAACTGTTGCGTGTAAAGTTTCATCGTCGTTTGTTCACTAAATTTGTGAACAATGCTCCGTCACTGCTAATTACAGACCATAAAAACGGCCCCTATCGCCGTACTTTCTGACCGAGTTGAAAATTGGGAGAAAGCAACACCCTGAGTACGAGAAGGTTTTCAAAACTTCGTTTTGAAAATTTCATCGACACCTTTGCAGAAGTTCGGGCTCCTTTGAATCCTCCTATACGGCGAAAATATAAAAATATATAACTCAGTACTCACTAAAGTGAGTGACAGAGAGCGCATTTTCTCGTCGACGAAAACGTGAAGTCACGGACGGACAGACAAACGGACGGACATGGCGAGCACAAAGCATTTTTTCCATAAATGAGAAAATGCGCTAAAAACTCTCACAAGATTATATTGAAAGATTACTCTGACCCTTGCTCTGCCTGACTACTCAGACCGACAAGCCCGCTACAAACAATGGGCAAAACTTATTTGAAGCGGCAGAGGAAATTTAGCTTTACCCTCGGTTCTGTGGTATTAGCACAGCGATACTACAGCAATGGAGCACCAGTAACAAGGTTACTGTTGTAGTCTCAATTCGAACATCATTACCGAGCAATGTTGTTACGGAGCAAGGACGTTGGACGCTGGCCCATTAGGTGAAGTTAGGTTTGCCAGGCTTTGGTAAAGCAACCAGTAGTGGGGGTGGTAAGTTTATTGAAAGATCTTATAGGTTTCTTATTATTGTCCATTGGAATAAAATAACCGAAATAAAATAATTAAAGGCATTTAATGAGTCAACAAATAACAACAATGGGTCTTTGGTTTAACCTTACGCTAATAGACTAAAAATACAAATTAGAAAACAATAAATTTAATCGGTCCTAAAATAAAAATAAAAACAGATGACCAATTGATTAAGTAAACGAAGACAATTGATTTTCAATTTGTGCTCCACGGAGAAGATAACCTCAATGATCGATCTGAAAACGCCAGCGGTAGGTACGCGACAAATTGAAGAGCTGAGCTGATGATATTGATAATTAATTGTTGTTGACGTACTCTTAATCTCCTGGAAATTTACTTTACGTCTCAAGAGTCGCAAGTTAAGTAAAAAATATCAGTGGCTTTAAAATTTTCCGCATGAAAACATAAATTAATTTTCTCCATCGCAAACAAATCGTTTGACTTGACGTTATACGAGAGACTATTTAAACTTACAGTAATAATACTCCTGATAAATTAGTATAAATAATAACATTAAAATCAAACACAAACTGAAGGCAAAATAGATGACCATAATGAACAATTTCTTGAGGATTTCGGTTTGTACTAATACTTTTGACAATTAACAAACGTCCTCGGCTTCTAAGTGAAATAATGATGAAACGATTACCCTACGCCATTTAGAAGTGCTAAGAACCATACAATTTTTGGGGGGTTTACATTAAGGGTAGAAGTATACATATTTACATTAGTTCATCTGCTAAAAATAAATACCGCTTTATATTTGCTCAAGGCCGTGCGATGAAGGTATCCATTAAGCTGTCGTGCTTCTTAGTGAACGACTTGGTGATGTCATCGATTCTTTGCTCCTTGAGTTCCCTGAAGCAAAGAAGGACGAAGATGTAACCCGTCACGCACATCACGCAGTGGAACCAAAAGATTCCTCCCGTGAGCACAGCATGTCGCAGGTGCTGGAAGATAACATCCACACCGATCATGGATGCCCAAAACACCATCGAGGAAAATGTAACTCCGATCCATTTGTGTCGCGGTCCGAAAACTTCGCCCATGGTGATCCAGGAGATGGGCGCCATTCCTACGCCGTGTGCGAAGGTGAAAAGTACAACGCAGAACACTTCAGCGGCCCATTGGTATTCAAAGTAGCTCTCAACTCTGTTATAATCTTTCAAGAACATAAAGAGGCCAATTGTAAATGCAGACGCTGCCATAATTGTAATTGAGAGGAGCAAGACAAGTTTCCTACCAATCTGATCAACCAATATGGAAGCAATGACAATCCCAACGATGATTATTGTTGTGTTGATGTAGTGGGCGACGTTGATGGGATAATAAGAAACATCTGCGAACAATTCGGTCGCATACGTTCCAAAGCTCGCAACTCCAGTCATGCTGTAAAAAAACATAAGTCCACACGACAGGAGCAAAGGTCGCCAAAACGTAGGTCTGGACAGGTCATCCAAGTCGATGCTCCAACGATCGGTCTCGGAACTGTCGGCAATGTCTCGGTATTCGTCCATAACGTCGCCCTCGAACCCTCGCAGCCATTGGAGGGTTGCGAGGGCGTCATTAGGTCGCACGTGGACCAGAAAACGAGGGGACTCGGGCATGCAGAGCACCACGGCCACGAAGAAGGGTAAAGTGATGCCCATACCAACGGCGGCTAAATGCCGCCATACCATCACGTTACCAAGGGAGTAGCAGAGTAAAGAGCCAACCTGCAAACCAATAAAAAAATAAGACAATTTGCTTCCATTCTCTGACGATCCTCATGTCAACAGCAAGGCTGCTAGAACTGATTAATTAATACGCATGATTTCAGGTATTGTATGCGAAATCAAAAAGTCGGCTTAGTACCTAAGAAATTCGCAGGTTTTATGAAAGAAATAAATAGTAAAATCCATTGTTTGAATAAAATATAAACAGACCTGAATTTAATCAGAGCAAACGCAAGAGATTTTTCGATCGTTTGTTGAATGTACTTGGAATTTTTAAGGAATATTGTAGACCCGAGACCTAGTTTTCGAAAGTTCCTAAATTAATTGCAAGTACCAAATAGATCCTATACTCGGATTGGTGTGAAATTAGCGTTAATTATTTTCACATAATTATTAGGTGCTAATTGCGTGTGGGCGTAATTATTTCTGATAATTAAGCTGGAAGCTAACAAATGTATGCAGCCATCATCACCTCTAAACGGCTGCATACAAAATGTATGCAGCCATCATCCCCTCTAAATGTCTGCATACAAATGTATACAGCCATCATCACCTCTAAATGACTCCGTACATTTGTATACAGCCATCATCACCTCTAAATGGCTGCATCTAAATGTAAGCAGCCATCATCACCTCTAAATGGCTCCGTACATATGTGTGCAGCCATCATCACCACTAAATAGCTGCATACAAATGTATACAGCCATCATCACCTCTAAATGGCTCCGTACATTTGTATGCAGCCATTTGTATGCATCATCACCTACACACAAATTGTACTGTGCATCTCCGCAAAGCTCACTCGCATTCAGAATTATCTCGATCCTTATATAGTAATTAGCAGATGCTGCTAACACTTGATCCAAGGCTTCGCTTTCAGCAAGCGCATTTAGTTCAAGTTAATTAAACTAAGTTCACAAGTTCAAATGCCAGCAATTGTGTGCAAGTCTTCCTTATGACTTAGTCGCTAGTGCAGTTAAGAACTCCAACTGCATATGTTCAGTCTTAAAATGCCTAGCACCTTACGGACCAGGCAATAAGCCCAGCAGCTATCTCAATCAATCGTCAATTATGGAAAGATCGGGTTCCACAGGCCGGATCCCTTGTGAATCACGTCACGAAAAGTTCAAGAATCGGCAACAGGCCATGGGCCTATTTCTTCAGTACCGACACTTCTATTCTATTCTATGTCAGGCACTTCAAAGATGAAGTACGACTTTAGAAGATAACAGACATCTCCGTGATGAAAAGAAACTTAGTGAAGGAGTAACTTGACGTTCTTCAATGGCGACTGAAAGATAATAATATTTAATAATATAAGATAATATTTTATTTCTTCAGTGCCGACACTTCTATTCTATTCAATTCTATTCCATTCCAACTCGGTTTTAACGTCACCTGGAAGGCGAGTAGCGAAGCGCACGATATGCCGCCCCTGACACCGGGCGTGGAGACCTCAGCCACGTAGACCTGGGCGAGGACCAGCGTGAGGCCGGTGCACGCGCCTGCTGTCGCGTGGAACAGCAGCAACATCCACACCTGAACCAACAGGGCTGGAAATAACTTGCATCGATGACATAGCTTTTAAAAATACTGTATTGAATTCATGGAATGCTAGCATAAAAGCCATTTCGATCATATTATTATTATTATATATATAATACTGGCACACGTACTGTATGTACTGTAGAGTAATTTAGTAAACTTGCACATGTCGAAACGCACAATTTTCCAAAATTAATTCGTTGTAAGGATAACAGACACTATATTCAAAAATAGTGCTACAAAATCAACGTCATAAAACTCTCAATTAATATCTATTCAAAAATATACAGGGTGAACCAGAATTAACTGACCCTTTTAATTTGTTAATAAATAAAAAACTAACAACGTTATGAAGTTGAAACTTGTTTTATTTAAAAGAAGAACATTTTTATGGTAATATTGCATCCTAGTTAAAATATTGCATCCTATTACAATATTTTATTATTGTATTAGTTAAAATATTCATTATGTATTAATATGTATTAGTTAAAATATTGTATGTAATATTGTATCCTAGTTAGTTATTGTATCCTAAAAACTAGGATACAATATTATCATAAAAATCTTCTTCTTTTAAATAAAACAAGTTTCAACTTCATTACGTTCTTAGTTTTTTATTTATTACCAAATTAAAAGGGTCAGTTAATTCTGGTTCACCCAGTACATCCATCTTTGTGTTGGGCCCATCTATTCCTACTCATACGATCGGCGACATAACATGGCTGAGTAACAAACTATGCTGTCCATGAAACTGAGCATCAAAGCATCGTTGTGGAGCTTGTAAACTATTACCACAAATCATATAACTTTGTGGAAATCAATTTCAGGTTCCAAGATTCCATGGTAGGAAAGTTAGGCCTAATCGAGTTACATGCATGCAATTGAACACGTGCTAAGTGATGTGCGCAGAATACTGCAGGGGCGCTCAACGTACTAGCTCAATATTATCCATTCTTGATGATTTATCAAACCAATTCTCAATTCACTTTCCATATAGTTAAAAAATCAACGTTCAGAATTATTTTATGAGCTCATTGAGTTATGAATGAATAACAGAATATACTAAAAGTCCTGCAATAATTCATAAAATGAAAAGTAGGTACAGCCGTGTCAAAATAACAGTCATTTATGGGTAAAAATTGAACCATAAACTAACTAAAAAAAAAGAATACACATGCCAAAATAAACCTGAGCTTCCTGTTTGCTCAATGTCAGAAAATATCCGAGCTCAAGTCAAGAATCTCGCGTCTATCTCATCGACTCAGAAGGTACACTCAGGAGTGCGCAATCGGCGTTCCAAAGCCCCTTATGATATTTACTGCGAGCTTATTTATTGAGCTACCGAGCTGCACCTGAATAAACTCGACATTTTCGAAAAATTGAGCTGCAGCTGAACACACTCGACATTATCGAGATATCGAGCTGAATCTAAACAAATACGAGTTTATCTTCCAGCCTGAGAATGAAATTCTATGATGTCAAATTAAAACATTGAATATTAGTGCCAACACAAAAAAATACAGAGAAACTATGCTTTGGAACATGCAACATTAAGGTATGGAAAGAATTTGAAAGCATGAGTTAGAGTAGCTGGCTAATGAAATAAGTGACATAGCACTCCCAATGACAATTCTATTTTCGAGCAATTAATTAACTGTGATGGAAACAAGTTTCATAGGAGAACAACACGTCAGAGGCGAAAAAGTGCCGTTGAAGTCAATAAGTTAAAGGGAAGTGTTGTTGTGTCAGTGGCGCAGTGGACTCACGTCAGTGGCTAAGTTTAGTTGAAGTCAGTTAGTGAAAGGCAAATGTTTTAGTGTCAGTGGCAGTGGACTCACGTCAGTGGCAAAGATGACGGCAAGCCAGGATAAGGCGAAGGGCGTCATGGTGAACAGCATCGTCATCTTCCTGCCCATGTTCACCAAGAGTCCTGAGAACAATCCTCCTCCAATGCAACCTGCCAATGAAAAAAATCCTGAAAACAAGTTCAGAGCTATTGGGTTATTGTCATCCGGAGACCGTACCGTAATCCGGCCGTTACGTGAATCGTCCAGTATCCGGCCGGTACAGGAATCACCGGTATCCGGCCGGTACAGGAATCGGCCAGTATCCGGCCGGTACAGGAATCGCCGGTATCCGGCCGGTACAGGAATCGCCTGTATCCGACCGGAAAAGGAATCGCCGGTTCGTGTACTTAGACGTAATTTAATATTTCGACCCACTGTAAACTTTGCCCAATATACCGAGGTTCCATGCAATATAACCCAACAAGTTTAAGACCCACCCAAGAGGTAAGTGTAGGTGCGCCAAACTCCGATGTCGATGCCGAGGATAATCCCGGGATGAATTGCGAAGATGTAGGCCATTGCGAATCCACAGGCGAGTGGGCCCAAACAACAGGAAAACGTCACTATTATCTGTTGAATAGTTGGTTAAAATAATATTTATGATTAAATGTTTGTTTAGCCAATTGAAGAGTATTTGTAACATAGCTCAATGCAGTTTAGCAATGCAGATTTATTAATCGTTCTAGATTGACATAATTTCCATAAACAATTCTCCACTAAAATAACTTCCAAAATGGCCATAGACGTCGAGAACAATTTTATTAACAAGCTATCCATTTAGTACAAATTTATGAATAGAATCATAAGCGTGTCTGAGAGGCTGTGCAAACAATTACGGGCTAGTGGATAATTGAATGATTGATCATAATAGATTCCACGACCATCTCTAAATTTTCCTATATTTATCAGCAGCCGTTGTTGCTTTTCCTTCGAATAAATCAACAACTGCGGTAAGAAATTCGAAACATTTAAACAGGGCATTGATACTCCTAGATAACTTATAATATACTGATATTCCGAGCAGTGAGGTTGATGATAATTCAGAATAACTTAACTTTAAAACTCAACACTCCAAAAAGTTTTAAGCAGCAGTCGTCTTGCAATTCTTATTGAAGTCGACATTTCTCAAGAAAATGTTCGTAACTATTCATTATATAGGCAACTTAACTACGTTAAGATTCTTCCACAGCATGGCAGCATGGCAACAGATAAACTTCAGCTAATCTACTTCAATAATTAATCATATGTTTAAAATTTATCAAACATTTTCCTTCAAACTATAAAATTATAAAAATTGTTTTTTAAGCTAGACGTGACTGCCAATCAAACAAACTTCTGCACGAGGTTTATTAAAACGTACGAGTAAGATAACATTTCACAATGCGATAGTTCGAGCATACTTCGGTCTTCCAGCCGAGCAGTTTACTTAGTTCTGACCTTAAAATTTTCTAATATATTTAGTGGAATTCAAAATCGTCAGGAAAATTGCCCAACACGTAAATTCAGATATTGTTGATACAAATAAATTCTGACAATGCCTGCGTGGGCTGGCGCTTCATACAATAAAGTGATTGCGTAATAGAAAGCTTTGATGTTGATACGCTCGTCGATACTCGCAAAGTCGAGTGAAGCAGCGTAAAAGGCAGCGTTAGCGTATGCTACGAGAGGCAGCGTTAGCGTATGCTACGAGAGGCAGCGTTAGCGTATGCTACGAGAGGCAGCGTTAGCGTATGCTACAGCGCTAAGCATGCTACGAGAAGCAGCGCTAAGCATGCTACGAGAAGCAGCGCTAAGCATGCGCTACGAGAAGCAGCGCTAAGCATGCGCTACGAGAAGCAGCGCTAAGCATGCTACGAGAAGCAGCGCCATGCGCGCGCAGCTACAGGCGTGCACGGGTGAGACGCGCGCTTGTCAAAGAATAGAAGAGCTTGAGTCGCTATGAATTACACGCTCGGTGCGGCAACAGCTTCACTCTATCAAGATCACGCGATCCCGTTACGTGTAATTGCCGAGCTAGCACCACCTGGCTGATAACTCTAACAGATTTATGCCAGCTGTTGCTTCTTTTGCTTTTAATTCTTATGAAAGTTTGGTGTAAATAAGTTTCCAAAACTAGCAGACGGTGGCAAAACTTTCAAATAAATAAAGAGTTGAAAAAGAGTTTTCTCGTAGTATATTTAAGAC
This sequence comes from Hyalella azteca, assembly GCF_000764305.2. Taxonomy (NCBI): domain Eukaryota; kingdom Metazoa; phylum Arthropoda; class Malacostraca; order Amphipoda; family Hyalellidae; genus Hyalella; species Hyalella azteca. The sequence continues at coordinate 98,196 of NW_025933189.1, forward strand.
ACCAAATTTAAAAAAATATTAATTTATACGTGGCAACATTTATTTCTGGGAATAAGCAATACTTTCGAATTTTCCAAAAATCATGGTTAAAGTACTTATAGAACTTCGTTCAAAGAAATCCTAGTTGTTTGGAACGCAGGCATGAAAAATAGTGGTTACGGTAGTTACTGAAATCAATTACTCAATTTTAATTAAGTAATTAATCAAATACTCAAAATAATTGTATTAAAATTACCGATGGTGAAAAAAAATAAACCAGCCAGTAGCTACCTGAGGCAATCGTCCAACTCGAATAATAAGACGTTGCTAAACAGCATCACTAACAACCAACCAATTGTGGCGAACAAGCAGCATAAGTTAATAACTATAGGAGATAAATAAGCAAACGCTGCAATACGAGATAACAAACTGCGAGCTCAACGACCCAACCTCATCAACGCTCCCTCGACCTGATTCCTGATAAGAATAGCGACAAGCAGTGAAACGTTTGTGGAAAAACTCCTCTCACATTAATCAGAAGTCAGCCAAGTACATATTAAATGATTGCCCAAATTCATTTAATATTAATAATAACCAACGGCCAGGCACCAAGATGGCCAGCAAATAATTAGTAGATTATGCAGAATCTGGGTCGTCGATAATTGTAACCAGAAATATAAAAAGTTACCAGTCGAAGTGACTTTTTAATTAATCAAAATCAATGGATAGTTTTGGTTGGAATTCTCCCTGGAATTACTGACAGCCAACAAATTTGAGCAACAACACAACACAATGTATGGCAACACAAGTCAAAAAACGTAGGTTAGAATTTTGTCACACATCTTAAAAAGTTCGGTTGTCATAATAAATTCATTTTACAGTGCTTAAAAGTCTTGATAATTCTTCAAGTCAAAAATGTTGTCTTATGTTTTAAAATTATGTCTTGTGCGTTGGAATTAAGAATGATAATTTTGAAAAAAATAATCCATAACACATCGATGCTCAAATTTACAAATTGTAAAAGTTCAAAATTTACAAATTAGACATCGATGTCCAAATTTACAACGTCACAATGTTTAATCGTAGCAATAATGATTAACAAATGCTTCACAATTTACAAGCTGCAATTGAGCACAACACTAATCCATCATTTTCAAAATAAAATCGTTGTAATCAAAAGCATGATTAATCACCAAAAACTATTTTGTGGCAAGGTCTTCAATGGGATTTTTTCCGGGGTTTCTCAAGATTCCTTGAATTTTTTTTAAATTTCCACTTTGCATAAAAAATTCTTCAATGTAAGGAGCTTCAGGAGAATAAAGTTAGCCACGGCAGGAAAGAGACCGCTGTCCACTAGACTTTGCAAGACAGGGAATAAGTTAGCGAAGTTCCCCGAGACATACGAGCCAAGAGGAAGACGCAGATTTTATTACGAGTTGAAGAAGAAATTTCGCGAGATCATCTGCTTAATTCAACGAGCGGCTGGTAATTCTCAGGATTAAATGAAAAATATATGGAAAATTCTTGATAAGAACTAGTCTATATTTGTATTTGTGTTAAACAACGAGACTACACAACATATATTCTAGTATGCGAGTGTGAGTCAGCTTGTGTTTTGAGTTGATTGTTACCGTAAATGTCTTCCCACTTCATTAGAATCTCTGAGAGTCACATTCCATAGTAAATGTTTCTTAGTCGTTGCACAGTTGAAAATAATAATAACAAATAACTGAAAAAAGTTTCGTTTGACGACCTATTTGGATTTTTAGTTCTGAATAAAGTTACAGTTATACGTATTATGACCAACAAGGTACAAAAATTTGTGCTGAAAAAAATAAACGCCAAACAAAAAATAAACGCCCAAAATAAACGCTTGTAAAAAGCTCTCATCAAAGTAATTGTGTAGAGCCTAGTTTTAGCTTACCAATATTACCAGAATTATATCCTCAGAGTCCGCTTAACTCGGGAAAAATTGCCCCGCCAGTTTAACCAGGCACGCAAGGTTAAATAGTCATGCTAGTTAACCTGATAAACCCGGTCATTCAGTCTTATACTCAACACGGAACCTCCTCAGCAAGGCTAGGTTAACTGTTAATTTGAATTATGCAACGCCGCTCATATAAAACTCGAATTTCTCTTAAATCTTCTCCCAAATGAACGGTAAATGAATAAAAAATAAAACGGAATAAAAACTCTAGATATTTTTGCCTCGCCAGTGTTTATCAGGAGGCTGCAATAACAATTTAAATAAAGTTTATTGAGATTAAGCAAACGCATCAAAGAGCTGCTAAAAATGCAAGGGAACCTTCATTGTGAGAAAATGGCTAGAGATAGATAGATAAGCTACTTCAACTCCAATATAAAGTAAACCCATTTTGTGGAACAGTTACAGTCATGAGTTAAAAGTTCATACATTTCAAGTAAGGTAAACTTGGAAGAATTTTAAAATATATTTTTTATATAATATTTTTCATCAAAAAGTAAAGTTTATTCGAAATTTATTTGGAATATGCGGAGAAATTAATTCAGTTTGATTTTTCCTACATGTGAAGTGTACCTGTTCGTAAATTCTTTACAAAAATGCGAGGAAGATTTTCACGCCAATCATATAGTGAGAATATTTTGCTTGTATTATTGAATTTATATCACTTGTTTGCTTAAATCGCAAATTAACTAAGAATTTAAAAGCAAATAAATGTCCAAAAAAATTCATATCTTTATAGAAAACGATTAGATTCTACGAACTAACGATGGAGCTGTTCTCCGAAACATTTTCTATAAAGATATGAATTTTTATGGACTTTTCTTTGCTTTTAAATTCTTAGTGAGGATATTTTTATGGATATTTCCAACAACCAAATGTTATCATTAACAGAGAGAGAGTGTTTTTCCAAATGAATATTTATCTCGAATAGAGATTCGGAAGCAGGCTATGATAAAGGCAGCTAAAAATTAGAGTGCATTTATGAGCGGAAATATTTCGAGTATCGTCATGCAAATCAGGCATCATACCAATTGACGAGCAATGTTACGAATAAACTGCTTGCCATGAGTAGTTCATTTGACAATTATGTTAAGACATACTCTTGGTAGTGTTCTCACGGTAGTGTTCTCACAGGAGTGTTCTACCGGTAGTGTTCTACCGGTAGTGTTCTCACGGTAGTGTTCCTGTCTCTTATACACATCTAGATGTGTATAAGAGACAGGTAGTGTTCTCGCGCTTGTGTTCTCACGGTTGTGTTCTCACGGTAGTGTTCTCACGGTAGTGTTCTCACGGTAGTGTCCGCACGGTAGTGCTCCAGGTAGTGTTCTCAAGGTAGTGTTCTCGCGCTTGTGTTCTCACGGTTGTGTTCTCACGGTTGTGTTCTCACGGTTGGTTTCTCACGGTTGGTTTCTCACGGTTGTGTTCTCACGGTAGTGTCCGCACGGTAGTATTATTATAGTAATGTTCATATCGTAGTGTTTTCACAATTATAATTACCTTTATGTTTTTCTTCTAACCTTTCCAATTGTTTCAAGAGCCCAATTAAGCTTCTCTTGTATCAGATTAGGTACTTAGCAATTGACTGACATTCAATGTTGGATGAGGGAAGAGAAAACATATATTGCTGAACATTCAGTCAAGTTCAAAGCGCAAGGCCACATCCCTCCTTTTTGTATAATGAAAACACGTGCGCTCTGAAGTTACAGAGAATTACATAAAAAGAAACAGAATTACATGAAAAATGCAACAACCGACTTATCAGAATCTGAGAAAGAATCACCGGCTTATCAAGATCTAATCCACATTGAGACTATAGACCACCATGTTGGCACACAATTATACAATTATCCGCACGGTATACCTGATTTCTATAATTTACTTAATAACTCGTTGGATATTCCACAACAAATTATTAAATAAGAGTCACTCAGGGGCCGGAATGTGCAAAGCCTGATTAAATAAAAGTTGAGCTCTCAACAACTGTGAAGTGGCCAATGCATTGCTCGCAACATGGCAGTAAACAATATTACGATATAATAATTGTTAAAACATTGATTTGAAATGACAGTAAACAGGGAGCATTTCAAACGGCTGCGAGCCAAAAAGTAAATGCAGTAAAATTTTGTTATTAATGAAGGACTTCGCAAGCCCAGCCAGCGGTACAAACCCAGTATGGCAAGCCCATGTGAACGTAGCATTTTATTTCGACGTACGTAATTATCCATGTAGATATTTCCCATTATATCACGACGTTTTTGTAGATACTATTGATAAAATATCAATATTTCTATGAAGAATTATTTCGATGTTTTGAATCCATTATCTTGACGTCTACAATATCAATATTATCATGACGTATATTTCGATATTTTGAATTTAATATTAATTTATTATCTCGACGTCAGAATCTAAGACAATATGAGCTTAAGCGCTGTACGTTGCCCTGGTTTTACAGCGCCTCAGGCGCGGCGCTCTACTGATGTAACCAGTTCCTGAGAAGGCGAGAGCGCATATATTGACTGCCTCGAGCAGAACTTCTAACCTGACGCATATGAAGAAAATGAACGGAGAAAAATTGAAATTCAATGGAAATAAACGGTGGCAAGCAGGTCAAGTAATTGCGAGGCGTGTTCTTCTGGCGGAATTGTGTACGATGTTGATAGTTTAATTATTGATGATAATAAAATAAACTTAAATAAAGGACGATAAGTAAGGGTGATTACTGTGAACCCACAACGCAATAGATGAATTTATAGAATCGAAACGTTCAATAGAGAGAGAAAGACGTTCAAGTCATCCAGTGAACGAGTTTAAACGCAAGTAATTTGGTCGTGGAAAATAGTCGGAACATCGAAACATAATCTAATAACATCGGAAATAATCCAATATAATTTATTATCCGATCTGCTGCTGGGCTGGTGGAAGCATCGCCTCGACATAATTAATGCCCTATGAGATGCACAAGGAAGAATTAAACGACGTCTTATTAAGTACCTGGTCGACTGAATAAACAAAGCGGACATCGATCGTCCCGAATAATTTAGTGAATAATGAGAGGCTGTTGAGGCGCGAACCGTCAGGGCTGATCAAGATCAAACATATCCAGAAATAGGTTTACAGATACATCAATAATGTTCATAAAATAGATTGATCCAGGGACGAAGCTCACGACTTAAAATACAGCGATACCAATAATTTCCTGATGCTGAAAACTAATTATTGAGACACAATGGCAGTTTCGATTACAATGGTACAAAAAAGGTACAATTGCAGTAAATTATAGCTTCAGCCTTTCAATTAGTTGGCTTCGCTTGTTACATAAACTGTGATCGGTTAATGGAATAATATTAATGGTTAATGGAATAATTAAGTTAAGCAAAGATGAAAGAGGTACACATCAAGACAATACAAAACACGCCATTAAAACTAATAATACTTGACTGGAAAAATTCTAGATCATAATTATCAATATCCAAATAATGTAAGTTTGAGGATAAATGTGAAGAGCTCAGTTTTGAAAGTGCTTTTAAAGTATCATGAACTGAATGTACCAACCAAGTCCCTACTGTAATCATGATGCATACTGAAATTCGGTGACCCAACGATTGCGATCGTTCATTCATAGTTCATGAGTCCGGATCATTATATGAGTAAGTTACGTTTATAATAATGTAGTATCATTGTATTCTGAACATTCCATGCAATGTTATAAAAGTGTCTGAAGCAAAGTGTGCCAACAGTTACACGCAACGGCCGGCAGCTGACGCTGTGTACAAGACGTGTGAACTCCGACAGATGCTTCATAGGACCAGGCCGACCAACAGCAAGCGTGACTTGAGAAACATAAATCGCTAATAATGCGCCAAACATGCAAAATCTCGCATATATCACAGGAATGCACAAAAGGAAAATTTAGCTATAATGTGAAGGACTCAAGTCTAATAAACTGTGGGCTATTTGCCTGAGAGTCATAATTATTCAAGATAGTTATTATGTAATCATCCTAAAATTAAATAAAACGCCTCTCTTCTCCTACGTTCCAAATCATTTAAAAAGACGCCATCGATCCACAATGATAACTCAACGGCAATGCTTGGATGTGCAAACGGGCATCTAGACGTCAGAGAATTTCAATAACCATCAAGGAGAACGTTGAAGGTAAACTGAGCTCAGAGGATATTGGTTGAAGATATTTGTCGGTGCTTCAATTCTCTACCGGAAATCGGGGAAAGTTGTACTCTGTCAAAACCGATTTGAGACTCGCAGAGGGGAGCGGAGCTGGCTTGAGGCATTTGCTATTGAAGTTTATGCGCTTCAATTCGCCCATTAATTCATACCTAGTCCAGGATTGTTTCCAGATATCGGGTTTTTGGACTTCAGGTTACTGTTGTTGAAACGCTATGGAAAAAATAGAGACAATATCTTCCTCGACTTTTCTTCGGTATTTTTCGAATCAAATATCTGTAATTTAATTGATTGTAAACATAAAATTCTAAAAATATAATTAAAAAATCATTCTTCACAGAATATTTAATTTTTTTCTGCAAAGATGTCAGACATGAAATATAACATCTAATTGCCATGAGCGTACCGTGCATGATAAACTTGCTGGCGTTCACCGAACTGAAGTTGGTAAATAAATTCACAATACGTTTACGTTTAATTGTTGTACGTTTACTGTAATTACGGAGACATGTTGGCACGTTGATAATACGTTTACGTTTAATTGTTGTACTTTTACTGTAATTACGGAGACATTTTTTCACATTCACAATACGTTTACGTTTAATTGTAGTACGTTTACTGTAATTACGGAGACATGTTTGCACGTCTATATTAGACAAAACATGAATGAATAACTCGCAGATAATTTGAATACGCGAAATAAGAGTCAAATTTATTTAAATGACGATAAGTTATTTTCCTGTTCAAATTTGTACCTCGGCAACGGAGCCAGCATGGCATGACGGCGCAGAGTTCCCAGGTATCGGTGGTTGTAAATGATCAAACGTGCACAAAGAAATGAACGGTCCCAGCCTACACAGCATAGGCAAATATTTTCTTCATTGATTACGATGCAAATAAATTATTAATATTCTTGTACTGTGAAATATTCGCTGAGTGAAATTCGAGAGAAAATGTTTCTGCTTGAAAATATTTCATCGTTATTCACGGTGTTATTTCATCGTTATTCAGGATAAAATCGTTATTCACGCTTGTTCCGACATTCGTCCACCCCAGGGCGTTTTCACGAGGACGATCAAGAGTAGTTGATGAAAAGCGGATGGGTTTTAAGCGCTGGACTATACTTTGAGGGTTCTTCTCATCAGATGCCTACTACAAGAATAATAAAGATACACGTGCTCATGCCGGAGACTCAATAGGATACGCACATGACTCCTAAATGCGTAAAAATACAAGTAACATTTACATATTCCTACATGCGTAACAATACAGGTACTAGCTGTCCACTCCTACATGCGTAAAAATACATGTGCCAGCTGTGTAATTTGTGTGAAAATGTGCCCTGGACAGTCGACCTTGTATAGACGCACGGCCACAAGGCAGGCGTATGCGTGACATCCCCGTAACAGCTGCAGCGCCGGCACCGACACAGTAACAGTAAAAAACGAACAGCGGAAACAACGAAGCTGCTACAGTTGCGGTCGTCACGAACGCCGGAGCATGTATAACACAATCAACAGTACTTATGCAGCGCGTACTGTGACATGAATGTAACAGCAGCGCCTAGTGCAGCATGAATGTAACAGCAGCACCTAGTGCAGCATGAATGTAACAGCAGCGCCTAGTGCAGCATGAAAAATGCAGCACCTAACAAGCTCACGCTGCAGCATGAATGTATCAGCATGACTGGCACGTCAGGCGCGTAGAGTGACGGCGGCCGCGTTGGGTGTAGCGGCGTAACGCCGCAGCGTCGTGGCCAGCGACTTGTGTCCCGACGCACGCGACGCGCGGTCTCTCATTACTGACGAGCAAATGAACTTTCTCGTTAATATTAGTTTATCACACTTTTTGTTATGATTTTTATTCTAACGAGGCATAATGATTTATCATAATAAATATATCATGCCGTTGCGTGTGCCATTAGATTATAATACCATGCATAGCATTTCTGAAAAGTCTCCACTAACAACAAATATTTTTTCTTCAAGTTGTTGATTATATAATAATATTTTTCGAAACCCGTTACTTCAAATCATCGAAGTCCCATAGATGAGCAACGCAACAAGCACATAAATACATGGACAAGTGCTAGAAACACGACACATTGAGACGAATTCATGATATGAGAAACATGGGAAGTATTGCACTGAAGTCAGTAATGCTCCACTTCCAGATGCACATTTATTGGTACACATTCACTATAACCATGTCAAGACCCAAGTTACTCGATGCAAAATATTCGACCTTGGGTTCATCAGCAGGCATGGGGATATATGGTCCGGGTTTGGCGAATCGCAAGTAAATGTTCTGAGATAAATTAAAGTATAAAGCTACATCAAATCTTGGGTAGCATGTCCGCTGACAGACATACAATCAAGACGCTGTTTCCCACAGAATTTCTATATTAGAAAGTATCTCACGACGAGACGATAAATTCATTAAAAGAGAAACATGATTATTGTAACGTGGGAGAAATTTCTACAGAGGACGAGACTCTCGATCGTCTGTCCCATATCCCAAGCCGATAATAGAAAGTCTGTAATAATGACGACCAACGTCGCCGGTACGTCTGAGGAAATCAGCTGCATCTTTCACGTGTCCTTACAAAGTCGATGCTAAAGTCAGCTGCATCCTTCATCTGTCTTTACAAAGTCGAATCAATAGTCTGCTGCATCCTTCATTTGTCTTTACAAAGTCGATTCTAAAGTCAGCTGCATCCTTCATCTGTCTTTACAAAGTCGATTCTAAAGTCAGCTGCATCCTTCATCTTTCTTTGCAGAGTCTATTCTAAAGTCTGTCTTAAAAAACGAACAGAAAAGACAAGTAATGGACAAATATACTTCAGAATGCGTACAGTCAGAATCATCACATAACTTTATCTTCAAATGGCTACAGATATCTGCTCGCATGGCGGTTCTCGATAGCAGTATTGAGTTAGAGGACCAGATACGGTCAACACATTGCACTGTTTTCCTTTGCAAATCGCCTCTCATATTTGCCATCAGAACATTACATGAATGTCGGCATTAAATGACAGAACTAATCTTTGAATAAAAAGGTTTACGGGCCTTAGAAGAAAAATGGCATTATAAGACGCGTCAAATAAAATTCTATTTGCGGGGCAAAGGTCATATCACACCAACAAAACAAGACTTGAAAATTTGTACCTAGTGCGTAAGTGAGAGGAGACAGAAAGACTTTAGTTCACAGTCACTGTTTTTTTGCAGCTGAATTCCTTGTCGTAGACAATAATGGCGAAAGCTGTCGAAAACTCGGTGGAATTGCAGTGGCATCTTAACTAATACCAGTGACTTCCTAGCAAGCAAAATCAATCGGCGTTCGGAGTCGCTGGTAGCAACAGTGATTTCATTTCAACATTTGATGCATAGAAGATTGATATAATGAGTATTTTCATTTGATATTTTTTGCGTACGTATTAATAATTTCACTCATATGCAGGGTCTTACATTTGGAAACGAGGTATAAAGTGATCAAGAATCTCGCGCATCAAATTCAGCAACTCAATGAGGCTCTAGTACACTGGTATCAGCATCTCATGAAAATTTGCCATGTAAAATATGTACTGAAATTGAGACGGTTGAAGAATGTTTCAGTAATAGAAAACGCAAAATTTCAAAGAAGTATTAGATTCTCCGATGTAATGACTTATTAAGTGATGATGTATGATGACCGTGCGACAACCATTTGGGGAGCTCTGCATGATTCAGAAACTGGTTTCTTGATTAATTTAAAAAAAAAAAATAATTTATTGATTAAAAATTTTAAAATTGAATAAAAAGTACCCGAATTAAATTTAAAAATTTACCACTGCATATTATTCATTGTAACAAACCTGCTGCCGCAGACCTTGTCGTCGATGAGAGGAAGGCAGCAGGTCAATAGTAGAGCGGAAGGAGAACGTAGGAGACCGGGGAGGCAAAGTGAATTTGGTAGGATACTCTTCGCCGTACAGCTCATGGCTCGCTTTGAAAGATTTTCTTGGATCGCCGACTCTTCTGCGCGACTCGTCGCGCTTCGACTTGCTTTTCGATTGGTTTTTTGTTCCGCGATCGTCGAGTTTTCTTGATCGGCGATCGTCGCGGCGACCTCGATCTTTGTCACCGCGCAATGTGTGTACGTCGCGCAGTTGATGGCGCTTTAAACTGAGTGCGTCGCGTGACAAGCGTTCGCTCACCGACTGTACTTTTGCAGAAGACTTCTTATTGTCTTGCACTGATCCAGACTCGGATAATTCCTCACTACCGTCGTCACTTACAGAACTTTCCGAGTTCTCGCCATCATCCAGGCTATCTTTGTCTTCCACTTCTTGTTCGTTCACATTCGCATCTCCATCCTTGCTGGTGCTCGGAAACACAGCATCCGTGTTGTCATACGTATTTTCAGACTCCATTTTGGACACGGCGCGTTTCTTGCGTTCTTTCTGTTGTCTAAGCCGCCCTAAATAACGAACATCTTCGTCATTATCCAAGTACGGTTCGCCTTCCCCGAAATCAACGTCAGTGAGAGGCACAGTTTTTTGTAATGTCACTCCGCCTTCGTGGCCGCTAGAGGACTGCATGGTCAGCTCGTCCAGCAGGCTCCTGATGCCTGCTGTGCCCGTTACCTGCGCCACAACAACAGCTGCGACAGATGGCCTGGCTATCGTGAACTTGATGGCTGCGTGGCTCACCTCACAGATGCTCCTAATCCAGAAGAAAGGAACTTTTTCCAGAGATCACAGGAACTTTCTATTCGACATTGGACGGGAAATTGAAGCTTCAGGTGCGGCTTTTACTATACCCTTAATTTATTTCCCCCTTTTAAATGCATACACAAAAGTGGAACAGGGCTCGAACGTTAAGTCAATTAATACCCGAAATAGATAGCAACTGGTAATTAAATTTCAATTTCACTGGTGCCGTATTTTGACAAGCGAACCAAGATTCTATACCAGGTATCATAAAGGACCGGAATTGGCTGGCGTCTCCACACAACAGGAGCTCGACGGTAGCGGTGTTCGGTGCACCACACGATAAGCTCATCACCCGACGGCACCAGAGAGACGATTGAGAAGGAATGATGTGCACGAGCGGCGGTAGCATGAAATCCTTCGCGATAAAAAGCCTGCTTCGGTAGCTGAGCTGCGGGCGTCAGCCGGTCTAGCTACGTATGATGTGTCTCCTCCATATATACCAGCCGAGAGCTTCTCACACGCTAACAAGAAATCTCGTAAATGTTTTAAGAAAGTTGCCGGACAGCTCAGCGTTAACTGATAATTACATTAATTCTCTACTGAAGTTTTATGCTTGGTTTCGGTTTCTTTTCTTCAGCTTTCAAGAACTGCGTAAAACATTTGGGAATACTTATGAACATAGACTTTTTAAGAAGAAGCGTCAGTGATGCAGCAATTTCAAGGTAAATATAAATTGTAGTTGAAATGCAAATTTAGCGTAGAAATAAATGTAAAATAAACAATAAAAAATAAGGAATTGACGAAAGGGAAAAATAAGGAAATGACGACCCACATTTTACGTAAATAACTGGAATACAATCACAAATCACTGTCCCATCGCAGTTATTTTCAGTTGAAGTGACAAAAGCTATAACTAAATGTTACGATAATCCTGTAGCTTGTAGACTTCGCAAGTTTCGTCAACTTGGCAACAATTTCAGCCCGGTTAGCCCAGACCGGTCTGGAGGAGCTCGAGTGTAGGGCATCAGCGTAAAAACGCGCAAAAATTTTTTAGACCAAATATGAGAATAGAACAGGTTAGAAAGTAATGTAAAAATTTATCGCTGAGGGCTAAAAAATTAAAATACAACACGAAAAATGATAATCAAATAAGCTAGGAAGTGATGGAAAAAAATTTTCGTTGAAGGATAAAAAATATGAATTAAAACCTGCAAAATGATAATAAAACACGCTAGAAAGTGACAGAAAAAAAGTGTTTAGGAATAATAAATAAAAATGAAACAAAAAATGTTAACGAAACCTGAAAACGAGCTATAAGAAGTGATGGAATAACATAATCGTCGAAGACAAATCAGAGCTACTGAAGCAACAGATATAAAGCGCTTTCAACTACTCACAAGCTAAGAGACCTCAGTAACTGAACAAAACTACCGAGAAACTCTCAGGAATTCCTAGCCAGATCGATAGGCAGATATTTCTTGGGTTCAAATTTCAGCGATATTGTCGGCTCGCAAGTCAGGCAATCTTGTAGCGTCGATCCTTGTCGGCGTGCGACTTGGGATCGATGTCCGCTTTTGCGCTCCACGGAAATTCCACCGAGTATAATAGAGAAAAAGTCTATGAGCAATATTGGAAAAATGGCACCATCCCTTCAACTCTCTCCTGTACTCAACTGCCGCTCTTGGTCAAGGATATTGATTAGGTAAAAACGCACGTTTTTAACCCAACCTTCAACCAAAATTTTTTTTTAAATAAAAAGTATGAATAACAAGCTCTTTTCAATATGAGCCAGAAATGAATAAATTAATTTCACGTACACCATCCTCCTCCTGATAAAAAGAGAGTGCATTGATTGACGATAAAATTCTATGCACGAAATTATTGGAATGCACATTTTAAATTAAAATAATATATATTAATAAATGCACACTATATACTTTCTATATGATATGCTAAATATTAAAAGAAATATCAGATGTATACGTCGACCAGCAGCACCTGAAATTACATACGAGGCACGGTAATCACGACGTCAAGATCGTGACATGAAAGGAAGTCAATTACAGGCTGTCACTCGCAGCACATGGAATGACATCTTGGATACCTGCCATGCACCTTACCGCAGGGCTGACTACATTAAATCAATGTCAAGACACCAGCCAATTGCCTTGCTTATCTCAAATGACCTCGCTTCGTGATCCATACCACTCAGTGTTCGCATTTACTACACAAATTTAATCAGCACACGAAATTTTAACTTTGTTACAACAAAATTCTACCTACTGTCCGAACATTCTTCCAACATTCCAGGAAATTCTATCTACAGTTGATGCATTCTACATGCATTTTAAAAGATTCTACCTAGTGCTATTTCATTATAATTGCAGTTTATGATACTCAACTTATTATATCATCCCATTCTATATATAATTTCAACGAACTTCTACCATAAATCCTACCTTCTACGTACATTCTGCCATAAATTCTGCCTTCTACATTCTACTATAAATTCTACCTTCTGCCATAAATTTACGAGCTCGCCAGAATGTTTATGCCACTGTCTAGTAAATTTCGTCACGACCTCAAATATTCTAAATTTATCTGCACTTGAAACTTGTCACGGTAAATATTATTGGAAGAGTGGCGCTGAATTTATTTAATAAGAATAAGACAACATTAAAATTATCGAAAAAATATTTTGCAATTCATTTCGCAAAGTGAACGTACACACGTGTGTTTACGTAGGGGTGTTTACTTGGGTTGATAATCTATTCATATAAATATTCTATATCACAAAATATGATATTTTTCAGGCCAGTATATACCCAGTATGACAAGCACATCAATGAACATGTGAAATTTATATTCAAAAACAATAATTATAAATAAAATCAAAATATACATTCAAAATTAATATAATAAAAAAACGGAATCTTCAAAGAATTCCAACACTCAACTCAACTTCAAACTTCAATGTCAGGCAACGTGAGAAATTCTTTAAAAAAAATATTCATCGTGTCATTTCACCAGCTTAACTTCATCTGGGCTTAATATCCATGCAAAATAGGAAAAAGTAATCATCAGTTGAATAGTGACGAATGTATTAATATAAAATTACGACTACTAATAGTTAATTAATTAATAGAGCTTACCTGTTATTGAGAGATGATGGCACCGCTGGCAGAGGTGAGTCGAATGCACAATAACACGCGCTTTCTGTTCATACAGCAGACGTAAATACCAACAAGTATATGAATTGCATTAAAGATGACGTTCTCCAATTGCGATTAATTCATCTTGACCGAGCGTAGCCATAAGCCTACTGTTACACAGTTGAGTGCAACCGGGTCGTTAAGTGTTATCAATTTGCCGCAAGTTCTTAGCTTAACACGAGGCCAAAGAGTTGACCAGACGTATACTAAAGTTTAATTAAAACTGAGACTATAAAGTGAGTTTCATTTACCAAATGCAAATCTTTACCCTAAAATGGAGCATAGGAATGGCCCCATCTAAGACACATGTGCATAGTCTTGTTTTATGGGAATTTAGATGCGAATAAGATTTTCGACCTGCTTGGTCTCCTGTTGAATCATAAAGGCAAGTAACTTAAACAACGAACTAGCAGTGGAAGAGTTGATAACTTACACATGGCAAGTCATATATCTCATTGCATCAGTGAAAATAATATGTGTATCGTATCAATAAAAGATCATTCTGATGGATGAGTCATATTAAAAAATTATGTGCAGGTGCTCCGCACAATCCATGATTCCTAAAGCATTAAAATTACTAGATTGCTTAAGTCGCAAGTTTACCAGGAATTTAAAAGCAAAGAAAACAGCCAGAATATTAACCATTTCTTAAGATGAAATTTAGTTTTCTAATTGATTCTGATTTTCTTATAGGCTTTGAACTTTTGAACTGACGATGGAGCTGGACTCCGAAACGTTTTCATTCTTAAGAAATGGTTAATATTCTGGCTGTTTTCTTTGCTTTTAAATTCATGATTCCTCAAATCACAAAGGTACAAATTACCTACACGTGTATTGTTTGACTTTCGACGACTAATTCTAACGCGGGAGTATGTCACTCAGAGGAACATTGTTCTCATTGTAGTAATTCAGGAGAGAACAGAATAGACATAAGCTTTGATTCTGGCCGCTGATGCAAGAGCCCGAGTGTGAGTAAAATATCAGTATCCATCAAATAAATATCGGCGTTGAAGACTCGTCTTCTGTATCATTAAACTCTTAGGGAAACGTTTATATTTTGCCTCTTGCTACAAGAAGGTACAAATTTTACGACCTGGCTTAGTCTGAAACCTCCGTCTTAGTCTCCATAAACTCCGGCGCCGATATATGTACTTCCTATAAGAATGGCATTGTCCTTAGGCGAATTTTCTCCACCGGAGGAGATCCGGGCTTAATAATCCTATGCTTCATGAGCAAACTTTGTGACCGTTTTTTGAATGTTAATTTAAAGGTTAAAAAATCACATGTTTACGATAAAAGAGGTGACATTTTTCGACTACTGCAATCATGGCATCAAAAGTAAGCTTTAATAATTGGAGCATAAGCTAGAATAAAAATTTCCCGGCATCATAGGTCTAGCTAATAAACTATAAAATTTTAAGCAGTTTAAATGTGGTTCATCGACGTTCAAATAAAAATGAAATTGCTTGACTTTTAGATTGCTACGTAGTATTAGGCAATTCATCTACTTCAGTAGGTGCAGTGCTCCACATGCGAAATTGCGAAAAAAGTCGTGCAACTTTCGTAATGACCCAAATGCAAAAATCGTTATGAACGTCGCTGCCCAAGCCACATGCAGCCGAACTCGATATTTGCTGCAAGCTTCATTAGCTACCGGTTTTTTCTTAGCATTGAAAAACTTATCGGTAATATAATGCCCATCAAAGTATCACAAAGGACCTGAACACTAATCGATGACTTGGCTCATGTTGCACGACATGATGCCAACACTCATGTCTTGCCGCTATCAGTGTTGCTGCTTTGGTAATCGAAGCTTCTAAAGCGCAATTGCCCTAACAAAATTTAGAGTCGCCCCATCTTCTGGTAATCCTAATCAGAAGCTGCCGCGTCTGTAAATTTTCACTGGGTAACAAAATTTAGAGTCGCCCCAGCTTCTGGTAATTCGAATCAGAAGCTGCCGCGTCTGTAAATTTTCACTGGGTAGTAAGTAGCCTTATAACAGGTTTCAATAAACGTGAATCTCAGAAAAGACATGAAAATATAATAAATATAAATAATTTCATTTCATTATATATGAATCTCAGAAAAGACATGAAATTTGTGAAAATATACTAGTTTTCATCGTCATGAAAATTGTTAGTGGCAATGAAACTAAGAACATATTCAAGGGCGTTTATTCTGCGGCCGAGCGTAATTCTGCGTTATATTTTCTAGATTACATTCTCACTCGACCTCGATGCCCGAGGAATATGAATAAATGATTGTTGCTCTGCCACGAACAAAAATACCTGAATCTATTTTCTACTCTCAGATCTTCAACGCTTACTGTAAGAAAAAAATGTTTATTTTCTCTATTGATTTGAATGCAATAATCATGAACAAATTAAATGTGCGGGGTGCGAAACATCAGTAGAGTGAACAGAAAAAAGCCCTAATAACTTTCATTAATAAAATAGAAGTTTATTCAACAGCACTGCCATGTAAAATGTATTTATATAAATGAAAATAGTCTATAACAATCTTATCTTAGCGATGCAAAAAATTACTCGCCTATTTTACTCACCTATATAGCGAGAAGTAGGAGGCAGTGCTTAATTATACGCTTAAGCCAGCGCTGCTAAAATAAAATTAGGCTTGGACAGAAGAGGAAAAAACCGTGCCAAAATTGGTAGTAGGTTTAAACCTCTATTTGAAGGAATTACGCTAAAGCGATCGCGAGAGGTTTGAAGCGTTGCCCCCCCCCCCCCTTCTGTCAAAAGTACATAAGGTTTCCTCTTCAAAATGTCAATGAAGTTTCCGAATGAAGTTTCTGCAGGCTTAACGGCTAGAAATCGAGGTAGTGAAGACGCATTTGGGCAATATAACAATATATTTGCGCGATATAACAATATATTGTACTCACCAGCACGGGGAGAAGTCACAGTCGGTGCTGACGGAAGACCAGCTATTCTTACGGGAACGTGGCAGACCAGGAAAACCCGGTGCCGCAAGCCACTCCATTTCCCCAGACGACCGACGAGTCTTGAGGCTAGAGCCGCTCCAGCCATCAGCCATGACCCCTAGCCTGGGTGACCGCGGCCCAGGGGGTGAGCTCTGTGCAGAGTGTGGGGCTCGCAACACCACTGAGCCGTACAGTATCTGGGGAGGAGCTTGGGGGCTGCTACCCCGTCTCTGTGAGTGGGGTCTTGGACCACTAGTATGGTGAGGGCTGCAAGGAATTCGAGGGTATGACTGCGTGGGCTGCAAAAATGTCTGCGAGGGCTGCAAGAAGCTCTGTGCAGGCTGCAACTTTGGAGTGTACCGTTCTGTAGAGCCCCTCGGGATGAGGCGTAGCTGGATGCCTTTGGGTCTGAAACCTGCGTGAAAGCCACAAAAATTCTGTTGAGATACTCTAATTGCTTTTCTCCGTCGTCTGATAACTTAATAATATAAAAAATTGTTAATAGAAGCATATGATTAACATCTTATCGGTGGATATAAATTGCAAGAGATTAATTTATATAAGGTTCAACTTCAAAGCAAATGGGAGTTACTTATTTTTCAACGTTACGTGCTTCCCAATGATGAGCTAAAGTTATGCACATAATATATAGTCGGTTTAAATAATAATTACCTGAGAAGCATCTCCCTTCAGCACCGGCGTCTTCTCCATAGCGTTGGCGCTCACCACCAATTTCTTCTTCAATTGCAAGTCTTCTGTCTCCCCAAGGACCGGCATCACTGCTATCCTCTCTAAAGCTTAATTTGTACCTTCGGCTCGTTCCTTTACCGTAAGCATTATAGGCACCGTAAGACTGGGACTTGGACTCTGGATTGAGAGGATAGGACTCAGCGCTTCTCGAGAAGAAGGCCGGTCCCAGGCTGCGGCTCTCTCCTAAACTGCCGATACGGCGACCGACATCAGCGACAGTGTCCTGGGAGCACTCCCTAGCGACGCCTTTGTCGTCGCTCAATTCAAAGCTTATATGAACAGCGGTCGAGCATGAATATCCGCTACATTTCCCTACAGTGTTCGTGGATGATGCATCTGTGTTGTCTTCGGACTCATCGATGAGCACCTCGCAAGACTCATCCTTCTGTTGCAGCTGCTGAGAGCTGTCGTCTTCAGATGAACGTCGGGTCTCCTGGGGAGCTAAGCTGCTTTCCGCGCCAATCTCGGCCTCAGCTGTAAAGTTTGGAGGTAAACTTTTATACTGAAGTTCTGAGTCTAATCTGTCGATGTTATTGTCATCGCTCTTACTGATCTCGGGCGCAGTGTTAAAGAGAAAAGTTGGCTTCTCGGGGTCTGTTATTTCTGACGCTGAACGAACTACGTGAGCTGAGTTGTTCACCCAATCCTGAGTCTTGAGTGAGCGGTTAACCTTTGTGTAGCGAAGCAGCCTCTTCTGTTGAAAAATACAAGATATCATCAGTCAAAAACACGTTTATACAGCAGTTTCAGCGTTTATTAGACCGTACGCCGGTCACCGGTACTTAACGTCGCAGAACATTCACACACTGAGAGAAATGGATGGCTCCGGATGACCCACTTTGATAAGTTAACCGTGACCGAATATCGATGCACTTTTTTTCCTCACAACTTGCTCGATTTATGGGTCATACTGACTTTTTAAATTTCAGGCATGACTCACTTGTGGCGTTAATTTGCTTTTGACGCCACCCGTATCATGGATATGTAGGGGAGCATCTGGGCATCAGAGCGATTTAACGCCACAAGTGAGTCATGCCTGGAATTTGAAGAGCCGGAAATAGGTCAGTGTGAGCCACAAATCGGGCAAGTGAGTCAAAAAAATTGCATCGATATTTGGAAGCGGTCGACTCATCAAAGTGGATCAGCCAGATTCCAGACCCATCTATTTCTCTCAGTGCAGCTTGTTGCAGTCTCGAACGCGCAACTCACTGTTCCAATTTTGCTTTGCTTAACCGCCCGGCCTCCTGGCCGACTTTGACCAGAAATTGGCGCCCAGAGCTGGGTTCGAACCCGCAACTTTCTGCTCTTATCTTGGTACTCCGAACTTTAGCTACTGGCCCACCCTTTTACCACTTCAGGTGCAGTGCTTGTAGTTGTACGGCAAAATTACAGTAATGTGCGAATCAATAAGCCAAAGAAAAATAGTGACGCGATTCATGAAATACTGTTAAATAATACACAAGAATAATACAGCTGAGTATTAATACGCTTTGGATTTAGAAGAACACAGTGAGAAGGATTCAACAATAATATGCGTATAGACATCACTGCCATCAACTGCTGCAGACACCCCAGCGAGAATTCGTCAGTCCGTTTTCTGATCGTCATCAAATAACTGCACATTTCAAGGTAGTACTACAACAAAATTGGAGTAACGACAGCATTGAAGATTCAACACTTTCAAGGACGTTAAGGCTTAATTTTAGGCTTATCAACATGGTCTCAATTAAAAAAACAATCAATAAGAAATGTTTCCATAATAATAATTTTATTCTCCAGAGTACCATATGGAGAGTTAAATAATGCTAAATTTCTCACAGAAATGTTGCCTCCCACAGTACTCAGCGGCGCCTAGCAAGAGGAAAAAGAATTTTTTCATATGAATGCGTAAATGAAAAAAGTAATTTTTAAACGAGTCATAAGTAAATGGAACCAAATAACCTCATTTCCAAAATTTTAATATAATTACATAAAACTTTATGCCACTCTGTGTCAATAAATATTTATTGATAACATTGTTTATTAAAACTGCGTTCATAGAATGCGAGTTGTATTGGATTCCGGATGATCCCTGACAAATGAAACGGGCCATTTTGAAGGGATCTCCGATTTATTATTTCTCAAAAAACCGCCAGGCTTAGCGAAAAATGTTCTCGAAAAGAAAACTTACACCGACTTAGCAAGAATTCTGCTAACGAGTGCTAAGATACTCCAAGGTCGCATTAGAGAATCCCAGCTTAAAATGTGGAGAACACAACTACAAATAAAACCATTCTACGATTGGCTCTGAGTCATGGGAAATCTAAATATCAACATACATTCTTCATAAAAGTACGCCCACGAAAATAATAGCAATAGAATATATATGGACATACGAGAATTCGAGCATTTTTTAGACGTATTTTTTTAGAGCTCATGTCGATCTCAGATGACAACTTGAAAGCCGCAATTCATTCTCTGAGATCGCTTGCAACAGAAGTGAAAAATCTTGAGCGATTCAATATTTGGTAATATTTTTCGTGCTTCGAAAATTTTACAGAAATCCGTAATTTTCAATAAATTCCCTGACATTTGAAACCGGATATTTTTAAAGTTGATAAAAGATCATTGAATCAAATGGTTAAAATAACCCAAATTATATTTTTTTATTCTAGCATGGAAAATAAGAAGGCTCAGGGTTTTAAGATCTTCACAAGAGTTTTAACGAGATCTTTGTTGATTCGACCGATGACCTCAAATTGAACAATTTTCAACAAAACATCCTTTCTATAACCGCAGTAAATGTAATTTTATTCTGAGTTCTTCTTTAATAAAAATGGGAGTAAGAAAAACGAAACCAGGTACTCGAAAAAATAAATAAATTCTTTGCTTCATTCAATGAAAGATTCCTTAAATGTTTCATTCTGTAATATAATTAAATAGAATGGAATGATTTTATTGTGTAATAAATCGAAGCCATCGTAAAATGACACCTTTACCACTTACTGTCACAGCTCAAGCTTAAGAAAAAAATAATGTGAGACCAAATAAATAGAATATTAAAAAGTCTAGCATCACGCTGGTCGTCCAAACGACGACACAGACAATCAAATTTGTGGTTGGTTGGAGGTTCTGGGTTTATACTTTCAAAAAAAGTTAAGAGATCGTAAGTTCATCAGCCAATCATTGACGGCCTTTCAAGCAAAATCCACCAATCATAGACAAGAAAATAAAGCGTAAGTACTTACGTTCACTATACTTTCAAAAAAAGTTAAGAGATCGTAAGTTCATCAGCCAATCATTGACGGCCTTTCAAGCAAAATCCACCAATCATAGACAAGAAAATAGAGCGTAAGTACTTACGTTTACTTCGCGAATTTTGAAAGTACAGTATGGCCCCAGTGCAGTGACTCCAGCATCACACAATCAAGTCGTGTGCAGACGATACAGAAACAAATTTGCGTGTCAAATTACAGGTTAAGCTGCGTTTGTTGACCCCTGAAACGATGCATGAGAATCCCATACGGCATCAGCATAGTGAGTAAAAAATTTCTGATGATTTCGGTAATCATTCCAGAGAATTTGGGCTAGAGAAAAACTATTTTCATTATCCGCAATATCGATTCAGGGAAATTTTCACCACACTTACAATTATGCTCAATCGTTGCAAACTCAGCACCGAACAGAAATACTTATCAAGTTCGGCAACGTGAGAAAAACAGAGCCCAATAATCACGTTATAATAGGGCAAACAAATTATCGAACATTAATATGCAATGGACTTGTGATTTAACCTCGCATTCTAAATTTGAAATTCTAAGTCACGGATAGCTTCTAGATAAATTTTTCAGCCCAAATAACAATGAATAGGCAAAAAACAGAGGTAGTATGAACTCAAAATAGTGGAGTTGGACTTGAACGTTTTTAATCAATTGAATTATGAGCAAATACGAAAAGGTAATTTCTGCTTCGCTCCAAAAGGAATTGCTCTAAACCTCGAGAAGCGCGGAGTTGTTGTTTCGCCTGCAAAAATTTGCGACTTTCCACTGAAAAGTGATAGCTATACTGCACGAGACACATTTTGGCAGGTAAAAGTTTAAGCATTATCCAGTAACAGGGCTCATTATGCCGAATAATTCGGCGGATCGAAAATATTTGCATCAAAAACAGGCCACGCAATGCTTCTCTAAACTGAGCGATGCTGTAAATACCGCATCCAAGAAAGCAATTTGGAACTTCCATCGCTTCAAGCCGCAAATTTGTAAAGATTAAATTAGAAGTACAAATATTCTAATTACCATCATGAAGGAAGAAAAGTTCGAAAATTACCCCGTCGAAAAGAAAGTTCGTCTAGGGCACTCTAGGCGCATTCGAAATTATTTTTCGTTATAAAACAATATGCCGACCGACCAGGTGCAAGAGCGTGTACAGAATTTATCAGCCAAAATAGCCGAAAAGATGATGAAATTCATAGGATTTATGGATTTTGGCACGAAACTGTGTTATATATATAGCAAGCAGTCGTTACTGCTCACAGACACATGCATAATTTCTATATATAAAAGTTTTTTTGTACATCTAAAAAATCAAAGTCTAAACTTCAGTCTGTTTCCAGACAGAGATCTCGTAAAGATCTTTACGCAACATAATGCTTCAGCTCCACTTTTTTCACACCAATTTTCAAGTATCACTAAAAATGAATCCTTCTCATATGAACTTCAATAAAGTTTTTCTCCAAAAAAGTTTATTTTGATTTATATTCATAATTTGTACACGTTATAAATGCACTATTAACGTCAGAATACAAGCAAGGCTCAGGAGGGTCACAACTCGAGCCATCTTGACTGCGAAGTCCCATTAGGGGGCCAGCGGCCGGTGCAGGGAAGGTGAGCTACACTTTCTTAAAAAAAACATTTTACAACTTTTATTGTGAGCCTGAAAGTTTAAAATGATATAATTAAAAGGGATTTTGGAATCAGCTCAATTTCATGCACCTCAGCTCCATATAGCTGATAGATGAATTGAGGACCAAAAACTCCAGATATTCGAGAGTAGAGATCCAGTACAGGGTTAAAAAGATAATAATAAGATAATAGAAATTAACAAGTAACAATATTGATTTAGTTAAAAAGCATCAATAGCTCAAATTAAATTAACTTAAAATTTATGGAAACGTATATCTTTATTCCACGGCCTCCGGTAGTCAGGAACAGTATGATATATAACGGCTGTGATTTGGCGAGACAAAATTCGAATAATTAATTAAAAATATAAACAAAACAACTCTTTGGTCGATGATATGCGTGAGAAATTCATCACAAACAGATCCGTCAACAGCTACATCCTCAATACATGAGCCGCGTGTATCTTTAAACGAGTAGCAATTTAGGTACGTATTTAATTCTATAAATAAATGTTGATGTGAGAGCGAATGACAAACAAGAACAACACTCACCATTAAAACATACGTTGAATCCAATCAAACATCTATTTGCAGGCCAGTACGTTTTAATCATAAAACTCCAGGTTATTATAGATCATCCTTGGGGAAGAAATTGCTGTAACACTTCTATGAGGATTGAAAACGTATATATCTACGGAATTATCTTCACCGATCGAAGCCAATTTGACTTCAATGGGAAAGAAAACGTAAGTCGTGAATTCGTCAGAACCAAAAGACTCTTCATTGGATGCTAATAAAAAATCCGACGTCTTGGATCAAGGAAAAAAATCAGACTTGGCAGGATTGGAAGGGAAGCTGCAACTGAATGTTTTTGCAGCAGCGCTCAAAGTGAATTTCAAACTCGAATTGAACGTCAGTAGTGCCCCGCACGTAAACGAAATTCAATTAGTTTATGCACGGAGGAAAGCGCATCGAAAACTCGGCTGCAAAAAAGTCATGCCTTGACGATTCCCGTTTAACATAGAGCTACAAGGATCGCCGACTGAGGCATCCACTTGAAGTTCTAAGCAAATTATTGCGTTGAAATCGCTTGAAATATATTTGCGAGCTTTAGCAAAGAAGCCTGCGTCATGATGGCCAATGAGAAATTCTTGTACGTAATTGCATCTATTGATGGAGGGCAATTGATATCAAAGAGCTGAAAAAATTATACATCACGTTGTTCAAAGCTGTATCCAGTTCTTATCGTTGTTTGCTTTCTTCTCAATTAATCTTCAATTAAGAATGGAAAAGTACGCTAAGAATCATTTATGATTCACTTGACAACTGAATGAAGGGGAAATAAATTTTGCATTTAAACGTACAATTGTATATGCCTGCATATTTATAAAATGTATGGTGACAACACAATAAATCTTTTAGCGATCACTGAGTAAAGCCTTTGGAGATCAACATATCATAAACATAAACCAACATACATATGTATGTTATTAAGAAAGCTTCGTTGATCAATAACTGACATCTAATGGGAAAATGGGTTTACAAATTCAATGAAGAGTCTTTCGATAGAACCTCAAATGTGTGATCGTTTTCAACGTTGCGAAGGAAAGCTCAAGTGAAGAACTTGTTGCCTAATTAACGTGAGCTGGCATGCAACAAGAACCTTCCTATTGATACGAGACAAGCCCTGGCGGTCCAATTAAACCAGCGACAAAACTCCTGCGACGGTTGAGTTGTCACCAAGTAGATATGGCAGGAGCAGACAAACTTGGACGTAGACAAGTACAGGCTGTACTGCTACATCGAGGACAGG
This sequence comes from Hyalella azteca, assembly GCF_000764305.2. Lineage (NCBI taxonomy): Eukaryota > Metazoa > Arthropoda > Malacostraca > Amphipoda > Hyalellidae > Hyalella > Hyalella azteca. The sequence continues at coordinate 122,635 of NW_025933189.1, forward strand.
TTACGGCTGTACTGCTACATCGAGGACAGGTTACGGCTGTACTGCTACATCGAGGACAGGTTACGGCTGTACTGCTACAT
>NW_025933189.1:122864-136379 GCF_000764305.2 Hyalella azteca
CACGGTTATTGTAACTTGGCTGCTACACCATGGACACGGTTATTGTAACTTGGCTGCTACACCATGGACACGGTTATTGTAACGTGGCTGCTACACCATGGACACGGTTATTGTAACTTGGCTGCTACACCATGGACACGGTTATTGTAACTTGGCTGCTACACCATGGACACGGTTATTGTAACTTGGCTGCTACACAATGGACACGGTTATTGTAACGTGGCTGCTACACCACGGGCACGGTTATTGTAACGTGGCTGCTACACCATGGGCACGGTTATTGTAACTTGGCTGCTACACCATGGACACGGTTATTGTAACGTGGCTGTTACACCATGGACAGGGCAACAATAATAGCCCAATAACCCAACATCCGCCTAACGCTGGACGCTGCCATTATCCATACATTGACAGCCCGCATCCTTTAACACGAACGACTAATGAAGTCCTTAATTAGAGGGGAATTGTTGAGACCGACGAGGGCAAGCGATGCTGTCATTGCCGCAATAGCTTGCACCAGGCACGCTTGAAAATAATTAAGGAGTTCGGTATGATACAAACAGAATTAAAACCGATAAGCCTTAACTACTTTACGGACAGGAACGAGCTTAATTGATAGAGGAGTTAACTATAAGCAATTGGTAGAAATTAACTTTAAGATGCAGGGTAAAGGCGATGAATGCTCACAGGATTTAACGTAATTTTTCAAATCGAATAATCGTGACATTTAAAGTGCAATTTTTCGGCTATAACTGAATTTGGAGGTGATCGAGGGCGTCCCCCAAAAGGCCCGACTGAAGGCATTCCATCGAAGAGCGGTAATAAATTAATTGTCTCCATCGTCGACGTGATTCTCGGCACCGATAGACACTTAATTAATCCCTATAAATCGACCGGCTGCAAGCAGGTGAAATGGTTTCAATCCCCAATTGATTCAATTGCAATTTAAATCAGAATAAATGAGATGACAGTATATTTCCGCTGAGTTTGTTTGTTCTCCAACGTTGTGGGAGAACAATATTGTTCATTATTGGAATAGGTAGTCAGTATGATGTAAATGAGTATTAAATTATAATTTCACTTACGCTTCACATATTAACTTTGATGTGATGAAGGACACCACGAATACAGAACGGAGACAACGTGGGATTGATCTTCCAAATATGGATCGAAAATCCTCTAGCGGGAAGCAATAGCGCAGTTTGTGAATCCAAGCCAGCTGGTTCCAACTGTCAACACGTTTTGCAGACAACGAGCAGGCTGTCAACACGTTTTGCAGACAACGAGCAGGCTGTCAACACGTTTTGCAGACAACGAGCAGGCTGTCAACACGTTTTGTCGTATATATAGTGGACAACCTACATAGCGGAGGATTCATGAAGATTCAAGTTATCAAGATCCCTATGTGTTAATTGGCCGCATCACCACGCCACCAGCTTTAACCAAGACCACTCACATGCAAGTGAAAAGTTCGCAGCTCGTGTTCAATTTAATGTTAAAGTGGGGTGTTGGAGAGAAGAGAAATGAATAATTGGTGGTTGACGGAACCTCGCCCTGTCATATCAGGATCACAGAGACATTATCCACATACCATTAGTGATGATCTGTTAGATATAGATGCTTCTGGAATAGATCATAGATGAACGTAAGTGGTACGTAGCAAGATGTTCAGCAGCCCGTTTAGAAGTCCACTATTATTGCGCAATATCTTGGTTTGCGCAATAATATTGAGCGTCTTGGGGCCATCTTGATGAATTGCGCAATACATTGCGTGATTTTCAGAAACCTATAATGCATTAGGCAAACGAGAACATATTGTGCCATCTTGCGGCCACATTGCGCAAATATTCGTTCAGTGCGACCCAAGTATTTAAAGTTTGAAGTATTTTTGTCGATCGCGAAATCTTATCATGGCAGTTGAAAGAAACTTCTTCTGAACTTTATTGAGCATTGTGGTAGTTGAATGTAGAATATACGCACAGATCAAAAATATGAAGAGCAGTACTAGATGGCAGGGTGGCCCAGTGGTTACAGTTCAGAGTACCAAGATTGGCGCAGAGAGGCGCGGGTTCTATCCCAGCTCTGTGCGCCAGTTTCTGGTCAGAATCGGCAAGGAGGCCGGGCGGTTAAGCACAGCAGAATTGTAGCAGTGAGTTGCGAGTTCGAGACCGCAACACGCTGTGGATGTTCTGCGACGTTAAGAATCGGCGAAAAGCCTACGTACTACGTTTATTAGGCGGTTTCGGCCTAATAAACGCCGAAACCGCTATTATTATTATTACAGATAATGATTGAAAAACACTCTAATTCAGTTAGTAATTTTTGGTCCACGAGTTTCTCACTGACAATAGACAAGAACTTGGACCATTTCTCCCTTGCTACGAGCTTTGCTCTTATGACAACACGATTTCAACAATAAGATAATAACACAATAAAATAAAATAATAACACAAAAGAACATAATTTCATACAAAACCAAAATCCGAAATATATCTTACTTCTATTTTAGCGCAATCTAATTATAATTTGCTTTACTGATCATATAATTTATAGAACTGGTAGATAAAATCATTATTTTTCTAGACGAGTTTTGTCTTTCTGCTGATGTAATGAAAATTAAACTGCTTTCATGACTGAATTTTGTGTTTAATGAAGGGTCAAGCTTAAGGATCAACAAACAACTATGAAGGTGCAACACTGGATGCATGGCAATGATGGTGCAAGAATCGCAAACAAGTGGACAAGGCATGGTATAATTTTTTTTCCTATTTATATTATATTGTACAAGAAATCGGATTGCAGCTACGTGGTTATATATAGGATATCAATTTGCGCACCTAGTGACGGATTGCTGTGATTTTTATTTGTGTAAGAAAAAATCTCACAAGTTAATTTGTGATGGACGGTTTTTCTCTTGCCTCGCAAAAAAATTGAATTTCATAAACGTACAAACGTGCGTTTAATCTAAAACTAAACCTAACTAAAGAAACGTACTTATAATAAACGCCCTGAAACAAACAGCTAGACTATTGTTAAAAAAAAACTAAAATCTTTTTACTTCCAACTTTAGGCGAAAAAAATTTCTTCATTATGCCAGTCCTCGGTACGCGATGCCAAATTATCTTGAGCTCTGCTAAAGAATCGCGTTGTGCTACATATTAAATTCTCAAACGTCAACGCACGTATAACTTGTAATCCCATCCTCAGAAAAAGAAAAATTCATGATAAAATAATATGCAAATTTTCAGGAAGCACCTCGAATTGCATGACAATTTATGAAGGAAAAAATTATTTACGATAAAAATAATGCGCAAATGATCTGGCAGCATTTATCATCACATGACAATTTATGAGGGAAAATGCCAAATAAAGCAGGGAAATATAATCGGTGATGTGCAGTCTACACGATTTGGCTCTCTTAATATCACTGCCGGTGACAGGACGGCGGACGACAGCGTCTGCCGTGAAACGGCTCACAATGAGGTTACAAAAATGCCACAATGAAGTCACAATGAGGGTAAAGGTTACAATGAGATCACAATGAGATCACAGTGAGATTACAATGAGATTACAATGAAATCACAATGAGATCACAATGAGGTTACAATGAGGTAATAATGAAGTCTTAACCCGGAGCAAATATAATAATGAAGGCAATAAAACTCGGAGCAAATCGGACGAAAGCATCGATGTTTCTCAAGAGAAAAATTGTATGAAATTTCGCAGTTTTGCCTCGGGTGCAAAAAACGCAATGCAAACGCCGTCCATTTTAAATGAGCTTAAGCTAGGCCAAGAAAAAAACATTAACTAACATGTAAACTCCAGGGTAACAGTGTTGGGTGAATTACACGGTTTAAACATTAGATTCGTCAGAAAAAAACAGGTGAAAATCCCCGGAGTTCAGAACATACGAGACAACGTTTTTTCCTCGTAAGGTGAACTAATAACACAAAAGAAAAGTATCACAGGATGAAAGAATATTTGCACAAAAAAATGAACATCATAATATTGATCTGATTCTTTGCGAGAAGCCCTGATTAAAGACGTATTTGTCTTTGATGTAACCCGGAAAGAATGGCAATCTTCCATAATTACGGAACGTTGTAGCAGCAGCAAACAAGTCCAGCGAGCACTCACTCCTGATTGCGGCAGCCCTGAAAGCCTCGCCTCCTCGTTACGATGAAGAAGAAACCATAGCGGCAATTACTGCACATCTCCTGATTCATCTACCGCTTCATTGTAGCGCTTAACATTAAGCAATAACGCGTCTAGCGCTCTGAGGAAAAAATTGTGTATGCTGCAGAAACACCTGAAGTGAGAGGTCGGTTGGTACGCTCGACGTCATACGGACAAAGAAAGGTTAAGATTAATGATCATCAGCTATGGCTGTAAAAAAATAGTCAACAAAAATTAGTAAAATAATCAGTAAGATGTGACATCATGCAGGTCCTAAATGAACAAGTTAATTATGCGTGATGGTGACAGCTACTTCATAGATAAATAATGCAAATGTGTACAATGTAAGCCTGGAATAATAGAGTTATTATTCAACATGCAAAACTGAAATGAAATTCTTTTATGAGAATTTCTGAAAAACTAATTGACAAATTGCAGGATACTGATTAAGCTTTCTTGTTTCGTCAGAGATTATATAATTTGATTATTCTGCACGTTTGTTGAAGTATTATTATCAGTCATTGAGAACGTTTTGCTTATCAAGGTTAATTATGTAATTGTGCATTGTATTTTGTTTGCCCGTTTAAAATTATTTTATCAAGTTTACTTCTCATAATCTGCATGGTGCACAAGGTCGATAAAGCCAAGATTTTAAATAAAAATGAGGATTTAAGCTCATGGATAATTATTGAGTACTGGATTCACACTCGGTACATTAGTTAATTCGAAGAAAATTTTTCGTTCGCATACTCAGTAAGTTAACTATAGCTAACCCATATTCCCACTGAATGGGCTTTGTTGGTCGATCGTTGGTGACAGTCTGATCTCGGTTCATTGCAGGGTTCTTTCTGACATTAATCACGTTAATTAATTAATTTCCATTTATTTACTAACCATTCTATGCATATCTATAATAATAATAATGTGTCACACCAATCACAATAATTAGTCTTGTTTTTGATGACCGCTCGCGTCATTGGTTATCGTCTTTGATGACCGCTCGCGTCATTAGTTATCGTCTTTGATGACCGCTCGCGTCATTAGTTATCGTCTTTGATGACCGCTCGCGTAATTAGTTCTCATCTTTGATGACCGCTCGAGTCATAAGTTCTCGTCTTTGATGACCGCTCGCGTCATTAGTTCTCGTCTTTGATGACAGCTCACGTCATAAGTTCTCGTCTTTGATGACCGCTCGCGTCATTAGTTCTCATCTTTGATGACCACTCGCGTCATTAGTTCTCATCTTTGATGACCGCTCGCGTCATAAGTTCTCGTCTTTGATGACCGCTCGCGTCATTTGTTCTCGTCTTTGATGACCGCTCGCGACATTAGTTCTGGTCTTTGATGAACGCTCACGTCATTAGTTCTCGCCTTTGATGACAGTTCACTTCATTAGTTCTCATCTTTGGCGAGATCGTATTTCGTCCTAATTAATAAAGAGAATATTTAGACTTCTCGTTCCGACAGCTCTAGTCTTTGTTCGGTGCATCTTTCCGCATTTCTTATTTAGTTACGCTAATGTCTTCAGCTCTCGTCTTTTTTAGCGCAAATGTCGAAATTTCTCGTCTTTGAACACGCGCAGAGCATATGCTTTCGTGTTGATCGTCAGGTCAGCTCGTATGTTGAATGCCAAGTATGTAGTCAACTCTTGTCTTTGATGAGCACTCGAGTCTTCAATCTTTGCCATTGATGAAATCCTGCCTCGCCAGCCTTTACCATTGATGATGAAATTCTGCCTCGCCAGCCTTTACCATTGATGAAATTCTGCCTCGCCAGCCTTTACCATTGATGAAATTCTGCCTCGCTAGCAGTTACCATTGATGAACGCCTGCGTTGTCAGCCTTTTCTTTTGATGAACACCACTGTCGTCAGCCTTTACCATTACTGAACTCTAGTGTTGTCAGCCTTTGCGTTGGATGAGCACCATGCACTGTCGTCAGCCTTTGCCATTGATGAACGCCAGTGTTGTCAGCCTTTGCTTTCGATGGGCGCTTGAGTGGTCAGCTTTTGCTTGACAAGCCCTTAGTCGTCAGCTCTTGTATTTCATTAGCGCCTGAGTCGTTAGCCTTTGCCTTTGATAAACGCCAGTGCATTTATCTCATGGCATTCACCATAAACTCGTCAGTATTCATCGGTACGCAATTACCTTATTTAATGGGAAAGTAGTTGGCTTTTCATTTACATTAGATAGCAAGACAATTGAATTTGTTGGAGCGAAAATAGCTTAATCGTTTTTGGAATTGTTAGCAACTGAATGCCCTTTATTGAGAAGAAGCACACTCCATTGCAATCGAGCGTAATTGTTACTAGCGAGAAATGCAGTGGCTAGAAAGACTAGCTTTCACCATGAACTACTTCAATGATACGTCATCTTTAAGCTACAATAAATTTCTTGAAAAATCCGTCAACTTTAAGTTACCACAAACTACTTTGATGATACGTCAACTTTAACATAAGTGAATCTGTCAAAGAGAAGTGCGTCAGCCTCATGCGAGGGATTTTAACGAGCGAGTATAATCTGCGGAGCTGATATAATAAACATAATAAACAATAATGCTTTTTACGAATAAAGTGGTTTGTAGTAAAAATGCTCAACCCAGTTAAAAATTAGTATCATAATTGATGCTAGGATTATTTGTCTACCATACTTCAAATTGATCAGGTAAAGATCGAGATTAGAGTGTAAGACCTCACACAAAAAATGAGTTCCAATTTGAAAACTTCTAAAATATTCTTTCATAATCAGCTCCCGAGAAAAATGACTAACATTTTCTAGTGCAGAAAAGAGCAATTTTCTCTTCACTGTCCTTATCAATAAGAAGGCTCTGACTCTGAGGGATAAATGTCGGGTGCTTCTATACGCGGTTGAAACAAAGCTGTTGAATGCAGACAGCTTCGTTAATATAGATATTGCAAGTAGAAGCCAAGGTTATAGTTATTGTTTCCGAGCCGTGAATCCACAATAATACATGTGCATCAGTGTTTAATACAAACAATGTCAATGTATTGGCTGTTAGGTACTGTCAATGGTTGCAAACAAGTTTACGGTAAAATAGATACAGTGGCTCATATATGGAGCTATAGCATGTGAAAACACACGTCAGATATACTGTTTGAAAGAACAATACGGTTGTGCATGAAAGTGCTGAACGAGCTTGCGGATTTTACAGATATTAACTGTAGCAAATTATATAAATACAGCAGTCAAATTAAACAAAATTAGAATAATTTTACTGTTAAGTAAAAACTATATGATTAGCCTGATACAACTCTGCAATCTCTACTCATAAAGCTGTGTATTAGTGGCTAAATACCGCTGTGTATTAGCAGCTAAATGCCGCTGTGTGTTAGTGGCTATAAATACAGCTGTGTATTAGTAGCTAAATACAGCTGTGTAAGCTCTATTTATAAGATAAATTAGTAGCTAAATACAGCTGAGCATTAGTAGCTAAATACAGCTGTGTAAACTCTACTCATTAGCTAAATACAGCTGTATTTTAATAACTAAATACAGCTGTGTAAGCTCTACTCATTAGCTAAATACAGCTCTGTATTAAACTAATCTTGAAATCGAGTCGATCGCTTGAATAATCCATCGCAGCTCTCACGCCCATAAACCAATGACTAACCCAACCTGTCAACTCTAAACTGCGATTCATATAAAGTAAACTAACAATATACTCGTCACGACAACCTACAGTTTATTTAATACTATAGAATGGCGAACGTTCGGCCGGCCACGATGCGGCCATCATTCCCGTTTCCAACGCTCTGCCAGCACGAAACGGGAATACTAGAATTTCCAACGGGAATTTCAAATACTAGAAAACGGCAATTTCCAACGCGGCGCAACAGCGGCGTGTGATGTGGATGGATTTAGCACAGCGGCTCACAGATCTGCTGATTGGGCGACTGAGAAACAAACATCGTCGTGTGTAGCAAAGCAAAGTAATTACAATACCCGCTCTCCTGCGACCACATGGTAACCATATAGAGTTTATTCTAAGCAACAGGCGGGACGGTGGGAAACGGTTGGTTACTTGGTCGGGTCAATTGTTAGAACGTGGTGTTATTTTTTATTATGTATGCGAGTTTTATGATCGGTTCTCGGTGTTGAAAAATTTATTGATTTAATTTAATAAAAAAGTTAATTTAAGGCGTTAGTTTATCTTGTGTTAATGAATTTTTTTCGATTGTGAATGAATTTATACGTGGGCTTCTAAATTCAAACTGGACTCGGTAGCCGGTAATAGGAGCTAATTCTATATACTGACATTTAAATGACCAATCTTATAATAGGTAAGGTATACCTATAGGTAAGGGTTTTGACCAAGGTGAAATAGTAAAGAATCGATTCTCTGCTCCTTCAGGTTTCAAAATTAGACTGCTATCAATGGAAAAATATTATTGTAAGAAACTCTTTAAATAATATCCGCCCTCATCAATTTAAGCCATGCAGCCATTCGAACGTCTTTTAGCTGGCCATCGCTAATAACACATGATGTTCATCGTCATTTGATGAATAACTTTTGATGATGCCATACATCATCTTCAATAACATATGATTTACATCATCGTATGATGAATAACTTTGATGGTGCCAATGTACATCATATGATGAAAACTGGCCATTATAAATAAAATATGATATGCATCATCATTTGCTGAATAACTTTTGATGATGCTAGTATTCATCACATGATTAATACTGACCATCGTATATAACATATGACATTCATCATCATATGATGAATATCATAACGTTATTTAACGTTATTCTACGTTATGCTATTCAGTTAACGTTATTGATCATATATACGTTATTCTACGTTATTCTATTCAGTTAACGTTTTATCATATAATGAAAAAGTTAACTTTTTGTCAACTGGCAATCCTATTTACTCGGGTTTCAGGTATAAATAAAATATATGTGGTTAATTTTACCGTAGACAAAGAGTCTAAAAATATTCGTTAATGAACTCAGTAATTGAAATGTACAATCGAAACAGCTAAACCTTTCATCCTAATGATAGGTGCAAAAACTTTTGCAATTGCAGCGATCCCATGACGGATGAAAGTAAAATTAACTCGCAAATTATGAACTACAATTGGCGCAGAGCTGAGCATCAAAAATATGATCTTCAAGTTATTTAGATATTTAGATGTTTGCATCAGCTTGGTCTGCCTGTGCAATAATCGATTGCGATCAAGACACATACGCCCGACATCAACGTTGCAACGTTACTTTCATGAATCTCCTTCGGTAATAATAATAATAAATTATTCAATTAGTTATCAACGACAGCAGTTAAATTGCCAGCGATGGACCTGAGAAATTTTTCAGGTTGTTTAATGCGCCTGGAAGTGGCGTTTCTGAAGCTCACATCCTAAGTATCCTTAGTATTTGTATTTGTTTGGGCACTAATTTAGTGGAGCAGCAGGCAAGCTGCCTACCTTATAGAGGACTTTGAAATTTTATTGTGCAGGGAAAAATAATATAATAATGCCACGCGAGCGCCGATGGAGAAGAAAAATGTTTTTAAAATATTGAAATTAATTATTGGAAAATCGCGTTCGTTCCTTGGCGCTTCGACTTCGCAGACGATTTCATCAGACTCTTAAATTCAATATTGAAGAGAATATTAAATTCAATACAAATGGTTTATTGAGATTTTTATTTGATTTTACATCACATCTCATGATAGATATTCATCAACATCTGCGTGGCTGCATATAACAGTTCATTAATGGCTGCATATAACAGTTCATTAATGGCTGCATATAACAGTCCATCAATGACTGCATATAACAGTTCATTAATGGCTGCATATAACAGTTCATTAATGGCTGCATATAACAGTTCATTAATGCCTATTTAAATCAGAGGCTAAATAGATGGCTACTTGAAATCAATAATTTCAAGAACGAAATCAAACATTAGTGGCGAATAATCACAAAATCAAATAAAATAAACATTCATCAGTACATCATGATACAAAATAATAACAATATTAAATAAATAACTCTGAACTAAATCAATTCTGATGCAAGTCACCTCATTAGATAATTAGTTAATTACCTCGCAAGTTAATAACAACAGGGCTGTTGACTCAAGGCTTCAACGGTATTGTATTAAGAAGAAAGAATCCCAAGATAAACTTACATGCAAAGTAATTCTGGAAATTATTCGGCAGAATCTTACGAAGTTCAGGTCGAGTTTAGAAGCTAATACGAAAATTAGAAACGTTAGGAGTTCCACTCTTGAATACGAAAGTTTTAAAGGAAAATACGAGTTGGCACTGACTTCGGTTCAACTCCTGGCACTGGCGTATATATAGAGCACCGTGCGTATAACTAATGTTAATTTACGTGAAGAAATTAGTCCGAAATTGCAACCTAAGTTGAATTAAAAAAAAAACTTGACTAATTGAATAAATGAATAAAAAGTCTCAAATAAATGAGGTTCAGGGGCAATTTTCCATCCTAAAACTCAATGGAATACTAAATGGAATACAATATCAAACCAAGTGAACTGCAGGAAAGATTACCGTTATTTGGCTATAACAACACGTACTGCATCCTCTTATTTCACGGCACTTTCAACGAATTAGTTTCTATTGTTTCGCAAAATTGCTTCTCTGCGTGAATTTCAGGAAAGGTCTTTGTTTATTCAGTTATTTTCAGCAGAAAAATACATTAGAGATTCCCGCCCCTTTTCCACGTTAATTGGTCTCGTATAAAATCCAGTTTTACTCCCACACAAACCTTCATTAACTGCCTCGTGAGATCTTGATACTCCGTTGTCTAAATTGGGGAACCAAAACAAATAAATATTTTGAGGTAAAAAACTTAGCCCACGCACGAGGGGAAATTAACTCTTCAAACTCTAAGTTCAAAATAAAATAAACTTGGAAAGATAGAACGATTGTGCTCACATCTTAACCTAATGGACAACGCATGCATAAATTGGATAAAAAATAATAATCAAATGTAAATACAGAGCTAAACTGAATAAATATCATGAGACACTTCAAGGCATTAATAGACAGGAAAGTATGCATAGATGATATGAAGTAAAAGCAAATACCTACTACACATCATTTATATACATGTCTTTATGTTAAAATAATAAGTAACATGACTTCTTTTGCCCTAAAAATGTGCTTGTTCTCTTCTTGCCCTAAAAGGTGCTCGTTCTTATTTTGCCCTAAAAGGTGCTCGTTCTTATTTTGCCCTAAAAAAGTACTCGTTCTTCCTTTGCCCTAAAAAGGTGCTCGTTCTTCTTATGCCCTTAAAAGGTGCTCGATTTATTTTGCCCTAAAAAGGTGCTCGTGTTATTGCCCTAAATGTACTCGTTCTTATCCTGCCCTAAAAAGGTGCTCCTTTTTTGCCCAAAAAGACGCTCGTTCTTTTACCCTAAAAAGGTGCTCGTTCTTTTGCCCTAAATAGCTGCTCGTTCTTCTTTTGCCCTAAATAGCTGCTTGTTTTTCTTTCGCCCTAAATAGCTGCTCGTTCTTCTTTTGCCCTAAATAGCTGCTCGTTCTTCTTTTGCCCTAAATATAATAGCTGCTTGTTTTTCTTTCGCCCTAAATAGCTGCTCGTTCTTATTTTACCCTAAAAGGTGTTAGTTTTCTTTTGCCCTAAAGGCTCGTACCTGTAAGGCAAGGACCACGACAACATGGTTGGTTATTTACGGAATTTTCTTGCTTCGATTTAGTGAAGCTTGGCCTCGTAATTTGCGCGCTGTGACTCGCAGTCTGCTGTAGACGTCCCAGTAATTGCATCGATTTTCAATGCAACACAAATTTAACGCACCAACTCTAATAGTCTTTGCATGAAATGGCTCAAAAATTAAGAGGGGGCTTTGAATCCGGAACCACCGATACCTTATTAGTAAAATTTATTCGTACTGCCCACTCTTATTGATAACAATGTTATCTTATTACTGCTTGTAATAAGATAACCTTACATTATATTATTACTGTTTGTAATAAGATAACAACAACCGTTATCGTTATTGCCGTTTGTGTAGAATTATTCTCTTATTTTATCATTATTTTCACATTATATCGTATAATCTTAAGTATATTTGCTATTTGATACTTCTATTTGGGATGCTACTGACCTAAAATTTAATCATATATAAAAATACAATTTTTGAATCCGTATATATGAAGTTAATTTGGAAAATGTAAAATAGTTTCTTCAAGTTTTAAAATGAGTCATTTTTTGATAGTCTTATGTTCTTTGAAAATATGAGTGTGTACATGGTCTCTCTTGAATAAACATACACATTAGTTGTATTATTGTTAATGAGGTCCAAATTGAAGGAATTCGTGATAAATAGATTAAAAAAATTGCCTAAAATATTGATACCGGTCGACGCGATGCTAACCCAATACTTTTAAATATTGATAAATTGAGTATTATATCATAACTGAGAAAAACCGAATTATGTTAAGATATCGTTTTTAAATGGAGATAACAAACATTAAAGTGTTGGATCTCATTAGTTTAAGGTGATACATCTATACAATAGGTAGGTTAATTTTGTTGCCCTGCTACCATCAATACATCAATTAGTTTCGTTAACTAACTGCACTTTTGCGCAGTGATAATTTTTCAATTCGATTATATACCTTTGCGTCTTGTCTTGCAGACCAATGCAAAGTAATTTCAACCCGATGGCAGAGTGTTGGCGAAAAATTGGTTCTTTGTTTCGTCAATATGATTATGGAGTAAATAAAAATTTACGACGTTCTCCATACTGGCCGTTTCTATCAATCACTTCCGTGTTAGTTTAACGTTAAGCTAGAACATCGTTGGTGGTATACATAAAAATTCACAGGAAGTTTCATCGATTCCAGTTAGTATGATTAAATAGGGATTTTAAAGAATAATATATATATAGAGAGAGAGAGACGTTTCCTATCGTCTCATATCTTTTAAAGTTGGGTGAATCGGAGTGATTACTCCACCAATTTTACGTTACGTTCAGGTTCAGGTTCAAGATACCGGTATTCATTACTTATCGTTTTGTCAGGTGGTTGCCAAGTGGCATTTGATTTGGCACGTGAATAAGGTTCTCTTTTTGGAAGCGTTACGGCAAAGAAAATACAAAGAGAGGGTTGTAATGAAACACTGATACATTTCATATTAAATTGAGAAATTCAAGTTCACATCCTACGTTAACAAAAGGTGAGCTTTACACAATCAAAAGTGAGAACCTATCAGTTTACATACGTTGATCAATTGCTGTTCCGTTGAGCCGTACGACCGTTGCAAACGACCGTATTGTACACGCACACTTTGCGGCCGTAGGTTGAGCGGCCGTACTGC